>NC_042994.1:3763680-3895588 GCF_901001165.1 Salmo trutta | reverse complement strand
CTGAATTTGATCACTCTTTTGTTGCTGAGAATTTAAAAAGGCTTCTAAATTTGGTAATTTCCACTTTAAAATGTCAGGCTTGATTTTCCTTACGAAAATGTATCAACCCCTACATAAAATGTCCATTAACTATAATCCACATAATAATTCACATTTCCTGTTGCTGACTGATTATTTTCCTGCTGTAGCAAACTGGCTCAAATTAAGATGCTACATCTGTATGTGAAAGGGAGGAGACATGGAGAAGAACCCATTGTAGGCTATTGAGATGCAGCCTGAGGGAGTTTCTCAGTTTCCTTCCTGGCAAATGAAATACAGGGAATAAGACACGAGTCAACTGAAAGGTGTGTAACACGAGGTGTGTTTGGGTTCTCAGTAAACCACCAGCTCATATTAATATGATTATGACCTTCTAGCTGTTATTTCCCCAGAAAGTCATCATAAAGTCAGACATCAACAATTGGAACCTTTGTCTCTGTCCCACCAGTGGAAACTGGAATGGAGGGAAACAGACAGTGGACACAGAGAAAACCATGGGATATTAATAACACAGAGTCAAGACCAGTATGAAGCCATTGAAAACAACGGTCCGCTGTTCTGGTCCTCGGTGAATGGTTTCTGGAAGAGCAGAGACGGGCAAGCTAGCATGCACGTGCACACACACATTCACACACCCTCGAAGGCTTCTCCTGGACGTCACGCAGCGTGTGAAAGTGTGTGCGCGTGCGTGTGTGTGTGTGTCTGTGCATACGCGTGTACGTGTGTGTGTTTCCTCTCCATAGTCCTGTCTCTGTAGTTGAATCTCAGGATATACGGGAGACTTATCTTTTGATTTCCTCTCTGTCAAAGACAAAGAGAAAGAAGAAAGAAAGAATGAAAGAATGAAGAAGGGGAAAAAGAATGAGAGAGAGAGAGACCCTTTCATCTAATATTGAGTATCAAAAGGGGATCAAATCTGCGCCCTCCCTTCTCTCCTCATCTGTCCATTCCTCTCATCCCCTCTGCTCTCTCTATCCCTCCCCTCTCTCCTCATCTGTCCATTCCTCTCATCCCTCTGCTCTCTCTATCCCTCCCTTCTCTCCTCATCTGTCCATTCCTCTCATCCCTCTGCTCTCTCTATCCCTCCCTTCTCTCCTCATCTGTCCATTCCTCTCATCCCTCTGCTCTCTCTCCCCCCTTATATCCTCATCTGTCACATCCTCTCATCCCTGCTCTCTCTATCCCTCCCTTCTCTCCTCATCTGTCCATTCTCTCATCCCTCTGCTCTCTCTATCCCTCCCTTCTCTCCTCATCTGTCCATTCCTCTCATCCCTCTGCTCTCTCTATCCCTCCCTTCTCTCCTCATCTGTCATTTCCTCTCATCCCTCTGCCTCTCTCATATCCCTCCCTTCTCTCCTCATCTGTCCATTCCTCTCATCCCTCTGCTCTCTCTATCCCTCCTTCTCTCTATCTCCTCCTCTCATCTGTCCTATCCCTCCTCATCTCCTCATCTGCCCTTCTCTCTCCTCTCTCTATCCCTCCCTCTCTCATCTGTCCATTCCTCTCATCCCTCTGCTCTCTCTATCCCTCCCTTCTCTCCTCATCTGTCCATTCCTCTCATCCCTCTGCTCTCTCTATCCCTCCCTTCTCTCCTCATCTGTCCATTCCTCTCATCCCTCTGCTCTCTCTATCCCTCCTCATCTCTCCTCACCACCCGGCTTACTTCATGCTACTCTCGTGCCTCATCTGTCCATTCCTCTCATCCCTCTGCTCTCTCTATCAAACCATCCCTCACCCCTTCAAAAACACTGCTTCTCACTTTCTCACTCTCTTTCTGTACATTTCAGCACAGTTAGATTTCCTCCAATAGTTACGGCTCTTATTTGCAGGGATGTCTCTATGACCTTTGACCCTCTATTTCTGCATATGATCTCTATCTGAGGTCTACAACAGATAGCGCTGCCTCAGCCAGCTCAGTTCAGTTCAGATTGTATTCATTAGGAACTAAACATAATAGCATTTACCTAAACAAGGAGGGACTACCAGCACCCAGAAATCACAACTTCTTCCTCTGTGTGAACTGTCTGAGGAACAGCTAAGCCAGACAGACAGCATCTTTAGTCTTTTAATAGACAGAGGACTGAGGAGCCATTCACTCAGAGGAAAACAGGGAGTGGGGAAAACAAAATAACCCCCGTAGTGAATACACTGAAGCACTGAGATCATCAACACACCCACTATCCTCCTCGGCTCAGACCATGCTAAACTGGCTGGAAATCCTTAGCGCATGAACACACACACACACACCGTCTCACTCCTTTTTCTCTTTCTCCATCCTCTCTCTCTCTCTCTCTCTCTCTCTCTCACACACACACACTGAGCAGAGCTTCCAGTTGGCAGTGTGTGTGGGTTTAAGATGGCAGGGTTTACTTGCTATTATGTGCCAGCCCTGGCAGAGATTAAATACAAATGATTATGTTCCTGCGGTCGCGAGGGAGTCTCCTGGCCTGGCACACACACACGCATACACACACACACACACACACACACACACACACACACACACACACACACACACACACATACACATACACATACACACACACACACAGACACACACACACACACACAGTACCAGACAAAAGTTTGGACACACCTACTCATTCAAGTGTTTTTCTTTATTTTTATTATCTTCCAGGTGAAGCTGGTTGAGAGAATGCCAAGAGTGAGCAAAGCTGTCATCAAGGCAAAGGGTGGCAACTTGAAGAATCTCACATATAAAATATATTTTGATTTGTTTAACACTTCGGTTACTACATGATTCCATATGTGTTATTTCACTATTATTCTACAATGACTGGTACTGTACACACACGCACACAGACACAGACACAGACACACAGGCACAAACCTAGCCAGGCAGACCTAGCTAAGGGGAGCTGGACTAGAAGAAAGGGGTTGAATGGTTGAGTTGCTGTGTGTGTGTGTGTGTGTGTGTGTGTGTTCAGAGAACGTGTGGCTCTCTCCTACCTTGACAGTGCGGTGGTGCTTGCGGGAGGGCAGGCAGTGCATGTTGCTGGTGTTGCAGCATCCGGTACATCTCTTCACCTCTACACAGGGAGGCCAGATGATGAAGTTAGCGGAGGTGGAATCCACCTGGCTCCGAGGGATCTCGTAGATCACCGTACGAGTCTTACACACCGCGGGTAACGCCTCCTCTGGGGTCAAATGGGAGGGGAGAGGTTAAAGGTGAAACATGACAGCATAGAGAGAAGGTAGTGTTGGTGTATACTTACACACACACACAGAGACACACACGTGCAGAGACACAGAGACACACACGTAGACGTAGATGTACAGTAGATGGGATATAGACAGAAAGAGGCAAATACTCAGACAGACACACACGTTCTGTCTGTCTGTCTGTCTGTCTGTCTGTCTGTCTGTCTGTCTGTCTGTCTGTCTGTCTGTCTGTCTGTCTGTCTGTCTGTCTGTCTGTCTGTCTCTCTCTCTCTCTCTCTCTCTCTCTCTCTCTCTCTCTCTCTCTCTCTCTCTCCTCTCTCTCTCTCTCTCTCTCTCTCTCTCTCTCTCTCTCTCTCTCTCTCTCTCTCTCTCTCTCTCTCTCTCTCTCTCGCTCTCTCTCTCTCGCTCTCTCGCTCTCTCGCTCAAATTCCACAGGTATGCATGAACACAATTACAAAGACACACACACACTTACCGATGCTCCTCTTGTGCCTGGAGTGTGTCTGAGAGCTCTCCAGCTGTGAGTGGGCCTTGTTGTGGTACCTCTGTTTGTTCTCCTCTATCACCTCATTCTCTGTTGACCACAACAACATCAATCTCATGTTATCCCTACACTAGCTGGGCCATTCAGAAGCAGAGCAACACTGAATGGAGAGAGAAGCTTGAACTCAGAAAAGCTCAAAATAACTGTGTCCCCTCTGTAAATGAACAATCCCTTATCGTCACCATGACAACCATAAGCCTTCTGCTATCCAATCTAACAGCTCTGGTTGTTAGTCGGGTGTGTAAAGAACCTTTCACTTCAAAATCACCTTGTTTGTCCTTTCAGCTCTATATTGACCTGTTTGGGGTCTCTCTCTCAAAGTGTATATTTTTGCTACCCAAATACTGACCCCACAGAGAGTGTAGACTGTAGAGGGCGTGTGTGTGATTGTGTGTGTCTGTGTGTGTGTGTGTGTGTGTGTGTGTGTGTGTCTGTGTGTGTGTCTGTGTGTGTGTGTGTGTGTGTGTGTGTGTGTGTGTGCGTGACTGCACTTACGTGCAGGAACTTAAGTGCTTGCTGTATGTCTTGACCAACACAAAGCCTCCTCGCTCCTTCCTCCTGACACTCAGGAATTTCACCATGAATTATACATACCAACACAGCAGCCATTCAGCCCTCAGTGTGTGTGTGTGTGTGTGTGTGTGTGTTTCATTCAGCCTTACACTGCTGCTCCACAAATAATGGACAGTATGACAGCAGCATAAAGCCTACAGCCACTTGACCCCCCAGCACCGAGGAGACAGCTGAGTAGCAGACAGGCCTATTTGCATCTCAATAATGCCAGAATGAATGGTGGGGTGTAGTCAAGACCAAATGAAAAATGATAAGAACTTGTAGGATGGAGAGCGGTTACTAAGTAGCCTAACAATAAATGGCTTGAAGCGTTTCATTAGGGTATGTTTCAAGCCCTTGTCCACACCTTCCCCCTTATTCCACCAGACTCCAGTTACATGTTCAGTTTTCCTAAAGTTCATTTCACGTGGAATAAAAAGTGTGAAACAGATCAAAAGTTTTGACACAAGCAGCAGTCACCAGATTCACGGTGGCTGTCCGCCCTGGTGCCGCGAGCAGCGGGACAGAGACAACTCCCACTAACACCGAGCAGAAGCTGGTGAGACGCCTTTTAGTTCCCGCCCGAGAGGGGCGTGCTCATGGCCGGGGAAACATCCAATGGAGATTCATCCACTCTCTCCCTCTAAGCTGCAGGAAGTAACTCGTCTAATTCAACGTCTCTTATGTGGCAGACAAACCTGTCCAAGTTGCCCACAGGCTAACAGCCTATCACAAACAAGACACAGCCATAGCACCTCTTTACACCTCTCTCCTCCTACCTTCAAAGGGCACACACTTAGAAAAAAAGGTTCTGGATAGAACCAAAAAGTGTTCTATGCTTGCTTCATATATGGCACCCCTTAAGGTTCTATATAGAACAAATGTTGGGTCAGTGAATAAGAACCCATGGGGTTCTGATCAACCAACCCTATAAGAGGATTCTATATAGAACATTTAGTGGTGCCACATATAAAGCAAGCAATAGAACCCGTTTTGGTTCTATCCAAAACCTTGTAGGCTACTTCTGGCATGTTGTGTTGAGCTCAGTTCAGTGTCTTTACTGAAGCCTAGCCCTAGGCTGTGTAATAAAGCTATTGAATGAAGACTGATTTAAGAGGCTTTAGGCCTACCATCCAGGTCTAGCTCCAGGAGCCGCTGGAGGTCGCTGATGCTGCGGATCTCACTGCGGGACAGCCGCTCCAACAGCTCCCGGGGGAGTGGGGCCTCCTACAAGAAAAGGAAAACATTGAAATGAAAATAACAGCACTTTATTACCCACACAGACGTTATTGTACCGTAATGGATGGCGCGGCTATAGCAGTGGTATGAGCGTGACTATGTAGCGCTGAATAAGTGTTTTAAGCACTAACAGTGTAGGTTCCGTCCCTCTCTTCGCCCCAACCTGGGCTCGAACCAGGGACCCTTGCACACATCAACAACTGACACCCACGAAGCATCGTTACCCATCGCGCCACAAAAGCCGCGAGACGTCACTGATTGAAATGCTATTAGCGCGCACTACCGCTAACTAACTAGCCATTTCACATCGGTTACATGTGCACAATTAATGGGGTGGTATAATACACACTTAGTTTGCGCTTGTTGCTGAGAAGCCATAGATTCCCCCTATTGTCATGTCATTTTTGAACGGAGTTACAGCAACGCTACTCTGGAGTTTTGTGCATAATTATGCATAAGTGGAGCATGAACGAACGAACATTGCACCTGCCAACGAAGTAAGCGTTGCACTAAAAACGGCACAATTTGAACATATTTGTCCCCTACAGAGCGTACAAACCAAAACTCGTATAAAAGTCCTTTACCTCAGCGGCGGTGCGTAACAGGCACAATAAGCAGGCGAGGAGGAAGCTCAGAAAAGCGGCTCTCATCTCCCTTCGGGTCCTTTGGGCTCCAGAACGAGAGAAAGTTCCAGTAGTTCCACCAACACCGTTCCAGAACCAGGAGCTGAGGCGTCGCTCCCAAACCACGGGAATCCAGTACCATCCCTCGGATGGAACCGCTACCTCCACGACTCTACAGCCGGTAGTCCGAATTATTTGGCTGTTATAGGCAACATGGCGAGGCTAACAGTGTGACTTTATTGGGTGTTCATTTAGGTTTACATTTATTAAGACTGACGTTTATTGAAGTCAGTTGGGTTTCCTACTCCGCTTTTGGCCACAGAAGCAACACAGGAGCAGGAGATGGGTCGGAGTTACGGCACCTGAGACAAGAGCTATCTATGCTTAGAAGAACTTCCAGAATTGAGAAATGTAATCATTTTGTCGATTAGGCTCTAATCCACTTGAAGTGAAGACGTCGCGTTGTGACACATTTTAGTGTTTTAATCCTTTATGCATGTTGATACAATTCTCTGAGAATATAATATTCCACTATCCATACATTTATGGGACACTTCCAAAAATATAAACTTTATGTCCTGTTTATATCAGCAAATGGAGAATAGGTCAAAAATAATGTCAAGCCGTCCGCATGTCCTGGTTGTTGTTATCAAACGGTTTTTGTAGCCTATTAGATCCCTTCAAAGCGGGTCCGCTGTAGACTGTGATCTCCGTGGTGAATGAAGTCGGAACGCTTTGAGTCATATGATATAGCTACTGCGCTGCTGGGGGATGGCGGGGCGCGGTCACGCTGCAACCCGCTCTCCGGGTGTGTGCTCTGTAACTACAGATGGATAGATCGGCCATAAAGGACACCATTGGCTTTTGACTGTCACATCAGTCCATTCAACGCACCAGACTTCTTTCATGCATCATTGGTCAAATTCAGGTGCGTTGCAGATCAATGCAATTATAGTGATGATGATGATGGTGGTGATGATGGTGGTGATAGTGGTGGTGATGATGGTACCCTCAAGCCATAAGACTCCTGAACAGCTAATCAAATGGCTACCCAGACTAGTTGCATCCCCCCTGTTATTATCTATGCATAGTCACTTTAATAACTCTACCTACATGTACATATTACCTCAATTACCTCGACTAACCGGTGACCCCGCACATTGGCACATTGACATATTGACTCTGTACCGGTACCCTCTGTATAGAGCCCCACTATTGTAATTTACTGTTGCTCTTTAATTGTTTGTTATTCTTATCACTTACTTTTTGGGAGGATTTTCTTAAAACTGCATTGTTGGTTAAGGGCTTGTAAGTAAGCATTTCACAGTAAGGTCTACACCTGTTGTATTCGGCACATGTGACAAACAACATTTGATTTGATTTGATTTTGATGGTGATAGTGGTGATGATGATGATAATGATGCTGGTGATGATGATAATGATGCTGGTGATGACGATGACGATGACAGTGATGATGAAGGTGATGAGGATGTTGATGTTCTCTATAAACATCATATCCTGTAACTGTCCCTAAATGCCCTGTTTTTTTTACCACACAAAGCCAGGTTACTAGTTAACACATTGACATTGGATCCCTTCTAAAGCACTAGTCATTACATTTTAAGGGACTGAGCTAATTTATAACAAAGTACAAACCCATGGTTGAGTAGTTTAGGGTGTTTAGAACCTATAAAGTCCCTGGAGGCTTTCCACCTCTCTCTCTTCCCTCTCTTCCACCTCTCTCTCTTCCCTCTCTTCCACCTCTCTCTCTGTCCCTCTCTTCCACCTCTCTCTCTTCCACCTCTCTCTCTTCCCTCTCTTCCACCTCTCTCTCTTCCCTCTCTTCCACCTCTCTCTCTTCCCTCTCTTCCACCTCTCTCTCTTCCCTCTCTTCCACCTCTCTCTCTTCCCTCTCTTCCACCTCTCTCTCTTCCCTCTCTTCCACCTCTCTCTCTTCCCTCTCTTCCACCTCTCTCTCTTCCCTCTCTTCCACCTCTCTCTCTTCCCTCTCTTCCACCTCTCTCTCTTCCCTCTCTTCCACCTCTCTCTCTTCCCTCTCTTCCACCTCTCTCTCTTCCCTCTCTTCCCCCTCTCTCTCTTCCCTCTCTTACACCCTTCCTTCAATTCCCTCCTTCTCCAGCCCCCTCGCACCTCCACCACCTCCAACCCTCCCTCCTTCCATCTGTTCACACCTCGAGTCCCCCCCTCCATTCCTTCCTCCACCCCTCTCCCTCCCTTCCAGGTCAGCCACAGATGGCTGAGTGTGTCTGTTTTTTATTGGTGTTTAATTAACTTCATTAATAAGTGGCCAGACCGTAGACACAACTGACCTCCATGATAAAGGAGTGAGAGAGCGACAGGGATGGAGGGATCAGAGGTAGGGGGGACACGGTGTGCTGGAGCTAAAAACAACACTTCATACAAAACAGACGTGTTCACACGGATCTACACACACATTGACTATGTGCCTTGTGACCAGACACGGTGTCAGAGCTGAGATAGTTAGGAACTTTGTGCCCACTGGACCCAGTCTCTCTCTCTCTCTCAACACTAGAGCAGCCACCATTCTAGCTACAAATGCAGACATTGACAGCCTATAGTAGTGGTGATGAGGAGGAGGGAGAGGTGAACATTGAGGAAAAGGAGGTGAAGGAGATGGGGAGAGGAGGAAGAAGAATGAAGGGGTAAAGGGGCCAAGGAGGAGGGACAAATTGAGGAGGGAAGGAGGAAGAGAAACAAGGTTTGTTGCCAATTAAGACCTATTTAGCCAGACAGAGACTCAGTGACTCTGTCTCTCCCTCCATCAACCCTGAAGGGCTTTGCTTTGGGCTGCTCTGGTCTGGTGTACTGAACTCCTGCAAGGCGCCAGACACACATGCAAGTGCACATGTGTACACACACACTGACTTACAGCACAGGGGTCCGAATTAGGGAAACAACTGGGTTAGAACCGATCCAGAACATTCCACTGTGACATCCTTGGACCCGGAGAGAGTGATGCCAAAAGGCAATGATCTGGACCCTTAACCTTTCTGTATCCCTCTCTCTCTCTCTCTCTCTTCTCTCTCACTTCCTCTGTGGGATAGAAGTGGGACATGCCTCCTGCTATGGTAGGGGCAGTAGCATGCATGTTGTCATGCCGACAGAGAGGCTAGAAGTTTCCCAAAAGTTTAGACCCAGACAACAGGATAGACACAGTAAAATAGAGAAACAGAGACAAATTGAGATATGGAGAGACACAGAGAGGGAATGTGCATGAGAGAGAAAAGAGAGGGATAAATAGGTCTGGATTCAATCCGTATCACAGAAGTATCGTGGAAAATCTGCGTTATAGCTCCATTTAAATTTACAGGCAATGTTCCAGTGTCCGCGGAGACTGCATTCACGGTAAACACTGCATATATCGGCTCAATTGTAAATTACTTTGAAAAATGTACGCAGATTTACAATGATACTTTCACGATACGGATTGAATCCAGTTGCTAGTTAAATTTTCTGTGGAGGGATGAGAGTTTTACAAGCAGGGTGTGGATAAAAGTACCTTAAAGTACCTAATACCTAATTCTATTCAAAACCCTATGCATAGTGCATAATGAAAAAACCCTCCATATGTCAGACCTGGGATTGATTTCTATTTGAAATCTTTTCATATACTTTTAACATTTGCTCTACAGATATAGGATTTTAATTTGAGCCAGTTTGCTAAAATAATTCTGCAGCACCAGGAAATGTGGATTATAATTAATGGACATTTTTTGTAGGGTTTGATACTTTTTTGTTGAGGCAAACCCAAGTCTGACACTAAAGTGGAAATGACAAACTATAGAAGCATTTTTAAACCTAGAATACACTAAAAGTTTGCATTTCCTGCTGTGCAGGAAAATTCTCAGCAACAAAAGAGTGATCAAATTAAGATCCTACATCTGTAGTTTGCCTGGAGTGCTGGATGGGCGACGATTGCATTTTTGTGACTATTCTATTAGTTTTGTAGTGACAGTCAAGCTCAATCAATCCCAGATAAAGTATTTTAAATGTATTTTAATCCAGGTCTGATTTTAGTTTCCCCTCTACACATTCACATAACACATACCAAAAAGTCAGTCAGAATGGATTTCACGATTTCAACCATTAAACCCGGGGTAATCCCATGGTTGGCCACCTCCCAAAAACGATTGTGTGACTGCATGAATGTTTGGGAAGCGGCCAACAGAAGACTTATCCTGGATAACATCTTGAATATGCTAGTGTTTGGTTTACCTGTATGGTTAGTTAATGCAATGGCCCCATCTGTTTAAGCATAGGCTTGAGAGAGGTTTGGTGGATTCTCTTTGAATTTGGGAAACAGAGTCCCTCTGCTGCTACCAAAAAGTCACACACATGCATGGAAATATGCTCGCGCACCATACGCTTTTACCCACATCTAAAGCAGCATCCTAAGCAATAGGTCGGAACAAGATTATTGTCTTTTTCCTGTGGAGATGAGATTTCATGCATTGCCTGTTTGAGTATCACATAAGCATCAAAACAGAAGAATGCACCAAAAGATGGAATGTCATATTCATTATCAGTCCTGCTAAGACAAAACATTTCACATGTAAGTTAAACAGTAGAGCCACAGCTGTTGCTATATAATCTCATCATCATATCTGAGGAGAGCCTACTTCTCTTGTGTACGCGTTTCCTCTTCTTCGATAATCTGCTCTTTGTTTTCAGATGGTTAAGACAAAGATCCAATGTGCATCCAAAATGGAACCCCATTCCCTACTATAGTGAACTACTTTTGTAGTGCACTGTATTGGGAGCAGGGTGCCATTTGGGACATGACTAGAACACTCTACTTTATTTCTCTATGTGTAAACCTCCTCTGGCCACATCTAAGGGTCTATATACCAGCATGTCCCTGAACCTGGTCCTGGGTGCTTCTGGATTCACAGATTATTCACAGATCTTCCTCAATCAACTGTTTCTCTCTGCCTTCATTTCACTCTGTCTCTCTTTCCCTGTCTCTATTGCCCTGTCTCTGTCTCTCTCTCTGTGCCTTCGTCTCACTCTCTCTTTCCCTGTCTCTATCGCTCTGTCTCTGTCTCTCTCTCTCTGCCTTCGTCTCACTCTCTCTTTCCCTGTCTCTATTGTTCTGTCTCTGTCTCTCTTTCCCTGTCTCTATCTCTCTGTCTCTGTCTCTCTCTCTCTCTCTGCCTTCGTCTCACTCTCTCTTTCCCTTTCTCTATCTCTCTGTCTCTGTCTCTCTCTCTCTCTCTGCCTTCGTCTCACTCTCTCTTTCCCTGTCTCTATCTCTCTGTCTCTGTCTCTCTCTCTCTGCCTTCGTCTCACTCTCTCTTTCCCTGTCTCTATCTCTCTGTCTCTGTCTCTCTCTCTCTGCCTTCGTCTCACTCTCTCTTTCCCTGTCTCTATTGTTCTGTCTCTGTCTCTCTCTCTGCCTTCGTCTCACTCTCTCTTTCCCTGTCTCTATCTCTCTGTCTCTGTCTCTCTCTCTCTCTGCCTTCGTCTCACTCTCTCTTTCCCTGTCTCTATTGTTCTGTCTCTGTCTCTCTCTTTGCCTTCGTCTCACTCTCTCTCTTTCCCTGTCTCTATCGCTCTGTCTCTGTCTCTCTCTCTCTGCCTTCGTCTCACTCTCTCTTTCCCTGTCTCTATTGTTCTGTCTCTGTCTCTCTCTTTGCCTTCGTCTCACTCTCTCTCTTTCCCTTTCTCTATCGCTCTGTCTCTCTCTCTCTGCCTTCGTCTCACTCTCTCTTTCCCTGTCTCTATTGTTCTGTCTCTGTCTCTCTCTTTGCCTTCGTCTCACTCTCTCTCTTTCCCTGTCTCTATCTCTCTGTCTCTGTCTCTCTCTCTCTGCCTTCGTCTCACTCTCTCTTTCCCTGTCTCTATCTCTCTGTCTCTGTCTCTCTCTCTGCCTTCGTCTCACTCTCTATCTCTCTGTCTCTGTCTCTCTCTCTCTGCCTTCGTCTCACTCTCTCTTTCCCTGTCTCTATCTCTCTGTCTCTCTCTCTCTGCCTTCGTCTCACTCTCTCTTTCCCTGTCTCTATTGTTCTGTCTCTGTCTCTCTCTTTGCCTTCGTCTCACTCTCTCTCTTTCCCTTTCTCTATCGCTCTGTCTCTCTCTCTCTGCCTTCGTCTCACTCTCTCTTTCCCTGTCTCTATTGTTCTGTCTCTGTCTCTCTCTTTGCCTTCGTCTCACTCTCTCTCTTTCCCTGTCTCTATCGCTCTGTCTCTGTCTCTGTCTCTCTCTCTGCCTTCGTCTCACTCTCTCTTTCCCTGTCTCTATTGTTCTGTCTCTGTCTCTCTGCCTTCGTCTCACTCTCTCTTTCCCTGTCTATCTCTCTGTCTCTGTCTCTCTCTCTCTGCCTTCGTCTCACTCTCTCTTTCCCTGTCTCTATTGTTCTGTCTCTGTCTCTCTCTGTGCCTTCGTCTCACTCTCTCTCTTTCCCTGTCTCTATTGTTCTGTCTCTGTCTCTCTCTCTCTGCCTTCATCTTACTCTGTCTCTCTTTCCCTGTCTATCTCTCTGTCTCTGTCTCTCTTTCCCTGTCTATCTCTCTGTCTCTGTCTCTCTCTCTGCCTTCGTCTTACTCTCTCTTTCCCTGTCTATCTCTCTGTCTCTGTCTCGCTGTCCTTTTCTCACACCCTCACAATGCCTCTCAAATCAACCAGCTGCAGCACCAAGGCTGACATCCCTCTGAGTCCCTCTTCCTCTTCCTGTCCCCCTATTTTGATACTAACAAGTCACTCCCTTTTCCATTACTGACTTGTAGTCAGGTTGACGACTGACATTACTGTACACAGCTGGGGATGAGGTTGAGTTTATGTAAAACACACACACACACACACACACTTGTTGTATGATGCAGTTGCTTACAGCTGGCAGCTGTTTTGGAATATGATTACAAAGTGTGAAAAACGTTGGAACATTTGGATTAAACAGTCATGTCGTCCTTTACATTGTTGGCTTCGATGAGAGTTGCTGTCTCTGTTTTTCCAGAGCCTTTCTTTCAGTCTAACTGAGAGGCTATGAGAGAGATCATTCTGTTTTGAATTGATTAATCGGTGTGTGTAAGTAAACCCCACCAACACACACACACACACACACAAATGCCTGCTTGCACTGACGCACACACACACACACACATCCACAAATCTATTGTCACCTAATTTGGCGATAATACGATGCTTCCTCCTTCAAGCCTCTGTATCTGGGCAGCAACTAGTGACAATGATGTCACCTCTCTACCAGTGTGTCCGGACCTTGACACAGGCTGCTTGCCAAATTGCACTCTATTCCCTATATAGTACACTACGTTTGATAGGGCCCTGACCAAAAGTACTGCACTATATAGGGAATAGGGTGCTATTTGAAACACAGACACAAAAGACCTTAGTCTGATACGCACGCACACGCACAGGCGCACGCACGCACACACACACACAGGGAACAATACCTTCCACTTCCCCCCATTAACCAGACCCCCAAAATAAACTCCCTCTATACACTAGACCATTGTTACTGGAGCCAACATTAGCACATCAGATCAGACACTTAAAGCCTTCACTTCACAACTCAAGACCAGAGGAAATCCCTTCTTTTGGAAGAGGAGAGAGGGAGATTTCTGTCGTTCTTTCCCAGAGTGATACAAGTGGTTGTGAGTGGTTTGCTAATTGTCCTCTCTTAATCTTGTTAATGCAGCAGAAAGAGAGAGCAAGAGAGAGAGAGAAAGTGTGTGTGTGTGTGTGTGTGTGTGTATATGTGTTCAAGACAACAGGGTTACAAACAGGAGCTGGCTTTCACAGATTGTCATGACAATACAATGACCTTTCAACCAACCTTGCCAACGGTTTACCATACTACTCCAACACACCTGTAGTGGAGTTACAAAGCTGGTACTGTCCAATGGAAAGGTGAGGGATACCTATGGAACATGTGATGATTGGTCCATAAAGGAGAGGGGGCTGTCTGTCATAACCACACACACACACACACACACACACACACACACACACACACACACACACACACACACACACACACACACACACACACACACTTACACCTTTAATGTAGGATCAAACAAGGCACTCGGGGTAGCAAACTTTGTCATGGCAGGTGTTTAAGGATGTGCGTGTGTACATGCTTGTGTGTCTGTGTTACTGAAACAGTTATTATTGCTGTACACAGGCCAACTGTCTAGCAGGTGATGGCGGAAAACAGAGAACCAGAAACAGTCATGTGTTGGGACTTGAAACCTGGCAGCATCGTATTTTTCCAATGCCGCATTTATGCATAGTATCTCTTCTGAGAACTCATTCAAAGTTATAAGAGACACACACACACACTGAATAACACACACACACTACTGAGCCTATACAGACTGTACAAGTCTAAGCGAGACAGAAAGTGAACTTGAATGAGAGTGGATGATAATGATGAAAGAAGAGAAAAGCACTAGATGCCAACAGAGTTCTCCTTCACTATGATGTTATGTTGAATCTGTTCATCTGCCTGGCACAGCTTGACCATCAAGTGTGTTTGTTTGGCATGATGTTACTTGGCTTTATCAAAGAAAAGGATAAATCAAGTGTGTTTAGAGGAAGTGCACACTTAGACGGTGCAGTATGAGGGAAGTCAATTCATTTAAAATAACTTTATTTGTACCTTTAGGGCAATTACAAAATGATGTTGGCATGTGTTTTTCTCTAACTTGGATGCACGGGAGTTAGTTAGTCCTTTATGTGCAATATTAAAACATATTAAATATTAAAACATCTAATGATTAAAGGTTTACCTTGAGATGTTGACTATAATTGATGAACTGCAGATAGGTAGTGTGTGTGGAATTAGTCATACAGAGGAGGCTGGTGGGATGAGCTTTAGGAGGACGGCTCATTGTAATGGTTGGAATGGAATTCATGGAACGGAGTCAAACATGTTGTGTTTGATGTGTTTGGTACCATTCCAATTGATTTTATTCCAGCCACTACAATGAGCCCGTCCTCCTATAGTTCCTCCCACCAGCCTCCTATGAGTCAAAACACTCATACACTAAGATAAAACTCAAGACAAGTGTGTTATGGCCTTGACATTGGCAAAGTCAAGCTTATCTCGAGTCGAACACAAACAGCCACCTACCCAAATTGCACACACTGTATATAGACTTTCTTTTTTTCTTCTATTGTGTTATTTACTGTACGCTTGTTTATTCCATGTGTAACTCTGTTGTTGTTTAAAAATCAGTAATATTTGCGTAATGTCTGAACAGTAGCAAGCTAAAAGGCTGTAGTAGTATAGTCTAAACGGTAGCAGGCTGAAAGTCTGCTGTAGGAGTGTAATATCTAAACAGTAGCAGGATGAAAGGCAGTAGTAGTATAGTATAGTCTAAACAGTAGCAAGATGAAAGGCAGTAGTAGTATAGTATAGTCTAAACAGTAGCAGAATGAAAGGCTGTAGTAGTATAGTCTAAACAGTAGCAGGATGAAAGGCTGTAGTAGTATAATATAGTCTAAACAGTAGCAGGATGAAAGGCAGTAGTAGTATAATATAGTCTAAACAGTAGCAGGATGAAAGGCTGTAGTAGTATAGTATAGTCTAAACAGTAGCAGGATGAAAGGCAGTAGTAGTATAGTATAGTCTAAACAGTAGCAGGATGAAAGGCAGTAGTAGTATAGTATAGTCTAAACAGTAGCAGGATGAAAGGCAGTAGTAGCATAGTAATATCTAAACAGTAGCAGGATGAAAGGCTTTAGTGGTATAGTCTAAATAGTAGCAGGATGAAAGGCTGCAGTAGCATAGTAATATCTAAACAGTAGCAGGATGAAAGGCAGTAATATTTGCGTAATGTCTAAACAGTAGCAGGCAGCAAGGCTGTGGTAGTATAGTCTAAACGGTAGCAGGCTGAAAGGCTGTAGTAGCATAGTAATGTCTAAACAGTAGCAAGCTAAAAGGCTGTAGTAGTATAGTCTAAACGGTAGCAGGCTGAAAGTCTGCTGTAGGAGTGTAATATCTAAACAGTAGCAGGATGAAAGGCAGTAGTAGTATAGTATAGTCTACACAGTAGCAGGATGAAAGGCTGTAGTAGTAGCGTAATGTCTAAACAGTAGCAGGATGAAAGGCAGTAGTAGTATAGTATAGTCTAAACAGTAGCAAGATGAAAGGCAGTAGTAGTATAATATAGTCTAAACAGTAGCAGGATGAAAGGCAGTAGTAGTATAGTATAGTCTAAACAGTTGCAGGATGAAAGGCTGTAGTAGTAGCGTAATGTCTAAACAGTAGCAGGATGAAAGGATGTAGTAGTATAGTATAGTCTGAACAGTAGCAAGATGAAAGGCAGTAGTAGTATAGTAGCAGGATGAAAGGATGTAGTAGTATAGTATAGTCTGAACAGTAGCAAGATGAAAGGCAGTAGTAGTATAGTCTAAACAGTAGCAAGATGAAAGGCAGTAGTAGTATAGTATAGTCTAAACAGTAGCAGGATGAAAGACAGTAGTAGTATAGTATAGTCTAAACAGTAGCAGGATGAAAGGCAGTAGTAGTATAGTATAGTCTAAACAGTAGCAGGATGAAAGGCAGTAGTAGTATAGTATAGTCTAAACAGTAGCAGGATGAAAGGCAGTAGTAGTATAGTATAGTCTAAACAGTAGCAGGATGAAAGGCTGTAGTAATAGCGTAATGTCTAAACAGTAGCAGGCTTAACACAATAAAACATATACCATTCCAGCTGATATAACACTAATCTTCTTAAAAACTCTGCTCCAGTTCTATGCTTCCCATCTCTCTCTCACACACACATACTGTGGCCTTGGTTCTCCCTGTATGAGCTTGCATTACTGTTTCCTCACTGTGTTATGACTGGGGGCGTCACGCTCCCAGGGTTCTTTTCCCACAGTCCCCCTCCCTCAGTGTCAGCCCCAGTCGGTCCCAGACAACCCTCTCTCATACACACACACTGCACCTGCCATGGGCATCAGCGTTCATTTCACATCTTCTCTTTCAACATTAATCAACAGTCAGAAATGAAAACAAGAGGATCAAGTGGACTCTACGGTTGCTCCCCAAATGGCACTCTGTTCCCTATAGTGAACTACTTTTGCCCAGGGTCCACAGGGCTCTGGTCAAAAGTAGTGCACTATTTATGAAATAGGTATGCCGTTTAATACGCTGCCTAGCTCTGACTGAGGCTCTTCCCTTGTCTTAATGTACAGTTGAAGTCGGAAGTTTACATACACTCAGGTTGGAGTCATTAAAACTCATTTTTCAACCACTCCACAAATTTCTTGTTAACAAACTATAGTTTTCGGTTAGGACATCTACTTTGTGCATGACACAAGGAATTTTTCCAACAATTGTTTACAGACAGATTATTTCACATATAAATCACAATTCCAGAGGGTCAGAAGTTAACATACACTAAGTTGACTGTGCCTTTAAACAACTTGGAAAATTCCAGAAAATTATGTCATGGCTTTAGAAGCTTCTGATAGGCTAATGGACATCATTTGAGTCAATTGGAGGTGTACAATTGGATGCATTTCAAGGCCTACCTTCAAACTCAGTACCTCTTTGCTTGACATCATGGGAAAATCCAAAGAAATCAGCCATGACCTCAGAAACAAATTATAGACCTGCACAAGTCTGGTTCATCCTTGGGATCAATTCCCAAATGCCTGAAGGTACCACGTTCATCTGTACAAACAATAGCACACAAGTATAAACACCATGGGACCACGCAGCGTCATACCGCTCAGGAAGGAGAGGTGTTCTGTCTCCTAGAGATGAACGTACTTTGGGGTGAAATATGCAAATCATTCCCAGAACAACAGCAAAGGACCTTGTGAAGATACTGGAGGAAACAGGTACAAAAGTATCTATATCCACAGTAAAACGAGTCCTATATCGACATGACCTGAAAGGCCGCTCAGCAAGGAAGAAGCCACTGCTCCAAAACCGCAGTAAAAAAGCCAGACTACGGGAAATGTCCTCTGGTCTGATGAAACAAAAATAGAACTGTTTGGCCATCATGACCATTGTTATGTTTGGAGGAAAAGGGAGAGGCTTGCAAGCCGAAGAACACCATCCCAATCGTGAAGCACGGGGGGCAGCATCATATTGTGGGGGTGCTTTGCTGCAGGAGGGACTGGTGCACTTCACAAAATAGATCGCATCATGAGAAAGGAAAATTGTGTATATATTGGAGCAACATCTCAAGACATCAGTCAGGAAGTTAAAGCTTGGTCGCAAATGGGTCTTCCAAATGGACATTGACTGCAAGCATACTTCCAAAGTTGTGGCAAAATGGCTTAAGGACAACAAAGTCAAGGTATTGGAGTGGCCATCACAAAGCCCTGACCTCAATCCTATAGAAAATTTGTGGGCAGAACTGAAAAAGCGCGTGCAAGCAAGGAGGCCTACAAACCTGACTCAGTTACACCAGCTCTGTCAGGAGGAATGGGCCATAATTCACCCAACTTATTGTGGGAAGCTTGTGGAAGGCTACCCGAAACGTTTGACCCAAGTTAAATAATTTAAAGGCTATGCTACCAAATACTAATTGAGTGCATGTAAACTTCTGACCCACTGGGAATGTGATGAAAGAAAGAAAAGCTGAAATAAATCACTCTCTACTATTATTCTGACATTTCACATTCTTAAAATAAAGTGGTGATCCTAACTGACCTAAGACAGGGAATTTTTATTAGGATTAAATGTCAGGAATTGTGAAAAACTAAGTTTAAATGTATTTGGCTAAGGTGTATGTAAACTTCTGACTTCAGCTGTAGTTTCCCACTGGAGACTGCGGACAGTGCTACCCAGATAACAGATCAAATCTTGTTCCTGGGCTCCATCATGCTTTCAACACACATACTGCGCCCCCTATAAGTGATGATATAGAAGCACGGACAGTATAGAGATTGGAAAAAAGGAGAGACTGTCTCAAGATTGTCATCTTGTGTATTTCATGTCACAACACAGGAAATTAAGTCAGGATGTTGTGTGTGACGTCTTGTGTGTGCGTCTTCAAGATTTACTAGAGAGTGTGAATGTTTGTGTGCGAATGCCCATGATGCCGATCCTCTTCATTTCAAGGGCTACATCTGTTCCCCTGGGTGATGTCTCAAGGAGAAAGGAGCACTGATTGGCTGGCTTATGTTCTAAGGTCTACATGGTCAGAATTCAGGCAGTGTTCCATGCTTTTTACTTTGGGCTTAAAGGAGCAGCACACACACACACAAACTCATACACACACACAGACACACAGAGGCCAAAGCAGAGGTGAACTAGTTTGGCTCCAAAACAACTTGTTCCTTAACAATCCCTATCAGGATTCTGCTTAGTAAGGCTTTTCATTTGGAGGGTTTTGTCCTTCTCCTTTGTCATACACTTGAAGATCTCACTAACAGAATTTTAAATGTTATAAACACTGACATTTCAAACTCTTATCGAACATAAATGTTTCACTCTGAAATCATGTTGATTTACAAATATGTCCGTTTCACCACATGTATAATACTAAGATGAGGGTAATAACTCAAGACAAAGGAGAGAGTGTGACTTCTACCTCTTGTGTGTGAGAGAGATACGAAACAACTGCTGTCAGTAAGTCTCAAATTCCTCATGTTCCACTTTCCTCACTTCAGTAGGAACAATCAAGGATTGGAGAAGAAGGAACCTAGGGTATTGTCTTCCAACACTCTCCACGCTTTCCTGTGCCGTTTTGAGAAGGAGACGAGGAGAGAGGACACAAGGAATCTGCCATTGCACCCAGAAGCTGAGTTCTGATTCTCTACCCTTCACCCAGAGGGGTGCTTTCGATCACTCCCCCTAATGCATTTAAAAGCATTGGAAAGGTGCAAGCATGACTAGTGTGAGTTTCCTTACACCAGTTCATTCTTTTTAAAATCATTACAGGGAGTATAAGTGCACACACTTCAGGAGAAGGGGAGAGGAAACCACTGTCCCACACAGTAACCGCTGTCCCACACAGTAACCGCTGTCCCACACAGTAACCGCTGTCCCACACAGTAACCGCTGTCCCACACAGTAACCGCTGTCCCACACAGTTACCGCTGTCCCACACAGTTTCCACTGTCCCACACAGTTTCCACTGTCCCACAGTAGCCACTGTCCCACACAGTAACCACTGTCCCACACAGTAACCACTGTCCCACACAGTTTCTACTGTCCCACACAGTTTCTACTGTCCCACACAGTTTCTACTGTCCCACACAGTTTCCACTGTCCCACAGTTTCCACTGTCCCACAAAGTAGCCACTGTCCCACACAGTAGCCACTGTCCCACACAGTAGCCACTGTCCCACACAGTAGCCACTGTCCCACACAAGCCACTGTCCCACACAGTAACCACTGTCCCACACAGTAACCACTGTCCCACACAGTAACCACTGTCCCACACAGTAACCACTGTCCCACACAGTAACCACTGTCCCACAGTAACCACTGTCCCACACAGTAACCACTGTCCCACACAGTAACCACTGTCCCACACAGTAACCACTGTCCCACACAGTAACCACTGTCCCACAGTAGCCACTGTCCCACAGTAACCACTGTCCCACACAGTAGCCACTGTCCCACACAGTAGCCACTGTCCCACAGTAGCCACTGTCCCACAGTAGCCACTGTCCCACAGTAACCACTGTCCCACACAGTAACCACTGTCCCACACAGTAGCCACTGTCCCACACAGTAGCCACTGTCCCACACAGTAGCCACTGTCCCACACAGTAACCACTGTCCCACACAGTAACCACTGTCCCACACAGTTTCCACTGTCCCACACAGTTTCCACTGTCCCACACAGTTTCCACTGTCCCACACAGTAGCCACTGTCCCACAGTAACCACTGCCCCACAGTAACCACTGTCCCACAGTAACCACTGTCCCACACAGTAGCCACTGTCCCACAGTAGCCACTGTCCCACAGTAACCACTGTCCCACAGTAACCACTGTCCCACACAGTAGCCACTGTCCCACAGTAGCCACTGTCCCACAGTAGCCACTGTCCCACAGTAGCCACTGTCCCACACAGTAGCCACTGTCCCACACAGTAGCCACTGTCCCACACAGTACCCACTGTCCCACAGTAGACACTGTCCCACAGTAGCCGCTGTCCCACAGCAGCTGCTGTTCTGTGATCTCCAGTATCAGAGCCGACAAGGAAGTTAGCGTGCTAATGTAGCCTACAGTAGCTAAGCAGTAACTAAACACTGTTTGGCCCGAGGATTGAGACATATTTGCTTATCTTTATCTCATTGTATTTATCTCTCTCCATCTCTCTCCCTCATTATTTTTATCTCTCTCATTATCTCTCTCATATTTTTCTCTCTCTCATTGTATTTCTCTCTCCATCTCTCTCATTATATTTATCTCTCATTGTATTTCTCTCTCATTATATTTATCTCTCCATCTCTCTCATTGTATTTATCTGTCATTATATTTCTCTCTCCCATTGTATTTCTCTCCATCTCTCTCTTTCTATTTATCTCTCTCTCTCATTGTATTTATCTCTCTCCATCTCTCTCTCCCTTTCTCAATGCAGGACTACATCCCATTATCTGATACAGAAGCAGTGAAATATCCCCCTGAGGAAATGCTACTGTGTGTAAGTCACTCTGTGTACCCACTACGCATGCAATGCCAGTGTGTGTGTGTGTGTGTGCGCGTGTACACTACCCACACTATACCAACATTTGTGACCAGCTGTGTGACTAGCTGCCCATTACCAGGCCTTGCTATTTAGATTATGGAGGGCGCACACACATTTTAGGGGCAGCAGAAAATCCCATGGAAAACATGAGTCATTGCTATGGCGATAGCATTTCAAAAGTAGACTGATATTCTGTTAATTGTAGTTAGTTTACATACTGTTGGCCTACCTATGTGTGATTGATATCAGTACCTGACCTGCGTGTGTTCCTGTGTGGGTGAGAGTGCAAGAACTATAGCAGCATTATTTACAACATAATACCTCAAGAATACTTCAATCAACCCAACCACAACCATAAATCCATTTATTTTCTTAGAGCAGAATATGGGTTGATCATTATGTATGCAAATCTGTGGCAACGAGAGGAATAAAGTACTGCAATCTACAACATGGATAAGTAATCAAACTGTATGAGAAAGAGAAGGCTGTGAATAATTCAAAACTCAATATAGGGTGTGTACTGAGAATCTCCCTGGTGTTCTTTATTCTGTTCTTCTCTCTATGTGGAACATTCAGGAACACTAATGCATTCTACACAATAGTGAGACAATATTCCACTGCACTGAGTGCCACCGGAGGGATTTCCCATCGTGTGAGAGTGTGTGTGTTGTGATTGTATGCCATCTCAAGTAGCCCTGGCTGTGACGAATCGCTGAGCTCCCAGTAACACATTCCTAGACCCACCCAGGCTTAACACCAGTCTGTTTTTATGCTTTTTAATTCTAATGTCTGTTTTCATCTAATGGTTACCATGGGGATTATACAACAGAGCAGGATATGTCAACTGCATGGCTCAAATGGTGACAGCTTCTGCTGAACCAGTGCATCCAGAGGTGTAAAGCTACATGGCAGCTGATAGACAAAGTGTGAGTGAGTGAGTGAATGAGTGAGTGAGTGAGTGAGGCTATTTAAACCGACATCCCTTCTCTGAGAGGTCCTTGCTGAAGTTGTCCAGCTCTGTGCACCTGGCCTTGAGTTTGGCATCACTAGCACACTCTGTGGAGGTGGGCCAACGCTCTACCCAGGTATCCTTGCCCAGCATGTATGTGGCACTGAGAGAGAGAGAGAGAGAGAGAGGAGAAAATAACCCCTTTAGGCAGGTATTAACATGAACTTCATTGCTCTGACTTGCTTTGTCTTGCCAGTACTGTAAGTCCATTATAACATGTCGCTGCCTCTCCTCACCTGTTGGTGGAGCTGTCCTTGTACCAGAGGTCAGTTTTCGGCCCCATGATGAGGTAGTCTGTACCCTCCTTCAGGTCCAGACCTCCTCTACAGCTAGCATGGGACAGGAAGACTCTAGTGTCACCCACACTGACCCCCTCCTCCACTCCTAGAGAGAGAGAGGAGGGGGGGAGAGAGGGAGAGAGAGAGAGAAACAGAGTTGACCATGTTTGAACTAACTCAGCATCACATTCTGAAACAACAAGCGTAACGAGAGATGGGTAGAGGACAGAGAAGGACTAGATGACATAAGATAACATGACATGGGAGGCTTACCTATTTTTATAACCTGTGTGATCTTCATCTCATATCTGTCGTACTGACTCTGGCTGACACTCAGGACCTTGGCCTTGTACACTGGAGGACAGAAGCGTGAGAAGGGTCAGAGAACAGCAAAATACACTCTGCTCAATCAATGATATGATACATGACATGATACACTTAATTGTCCCCAAGGAACAATTTGACTAAGACAATTAAAGAATGAAGAGCTAGATGATAATTTCACTGCTGACGAACAACATTCATTTATAGCTGTACCATATACTGTACATGGTATAGTATTGTCTCAGTGTGACACATCTATAACATGTCACAATATAACAATACCTAACAATTGTCAAAGACTCCAGCCAACCTAGTCATAATGTTCTCTCTGGTACCGCACGGCAAGCGGTACCGGAGCGCCAAGTCTAGGTCCAAGAGGATTCTAAACAGCTTCTACACCCAAGCCATAAGACTCCTGAACATCTAATCAAATGGCTATCCAGACTACTTGCAGTACCCCTCCCCCCTTTTACGCTGCTGCTACTCTCTGTTATTATCTATGCATAAGTCACTTTAATAACTCTACCCACATGTATATATTACCTCAATTACCTTGACTAACCGGTGCGCCCACACATTGACTTTGCACCGGTACCCCCTGCATATACAGTTGAAGTCGGAAGTTTACATACACTTAGGTTGGAGTCATTAAAACTCGTTTTTCAACCACTCCACAAATTTCTTGTTAACAAACTATAGTTTTGGAAAGTCAGTTAGGACATCTACTTTGTGCATGACACAAGTCATTTTTCCAACAATTGTTTACAGATTATTTCACTTACTCACAATTCCAGTGGGTCAGAAGTTTACATACACTAAGTTGACTGTGCCTTTAAACAGCTTGGAAAATTCCAGAAAATGATGTCATGGCTTTAGAAGCTTCTGATAGGCTAATTGACATCATTTGAGTCAATTGGAGGTGTACAATTGGATGCATTTCAAGGCCTACCTTCAAACTCAGTGCCTCTTTGCTTGAAATCATGGGAAAAATCAAAAGAAATCAGCCAAGACCTCAGAAAAACAATTGTAGACTTCCACAAATCTGGTTCATCCTTGGGAGCAATTTCCAAACGCCTGAAGGTACCACGTTCATCTGTACAAACAATAGTACACAAGTATAAACACCCTGGGGCCACGCAGTCGTCATACCTCTCAGGAAGGAGACGCGTTCTGTCTCCTAGAGATGAACGTACTTTGGTTCGAAAAGTGCAAATCAATCCCAGAACAACAGCAGAAAACCTTGTGAAGATGCTGAAGGAAATAGGTACAAAAGTATCTATATCCACAGTAAAACGAGTCCTATATCGACATAACCTGAAAGGCCGCTCAGCAAGGAAGAAGCCACTAAAAAAAGCCAGATTATGGTTTGCAACTGCACATGGGGACAAAGATCGTACTTTTTGGAGAAATGTCCTCTGGTCTGATGAAACAAAAACAGAACTGTTTGGCCGTAACGACCATTGTTATGTTTGGAAGAAAAAGGGGGAGGCTTGCAAGCCGAAGAACACCATCCCAACCGTGAAGCACGGGGGTGGCAGCATCATGTTGTGGGGGTGCTTTGCTGCAGGAGGGACTGGTGCACTTCACAAAATAGATGGCTGCATGATGAAGGAAAATTATATGGATATGTTGAAGCAACATCTCAAGACATCCGTCAGGAAGTTAAAGCTTGGTCGCAAATGGGTCTTCCAAATGGACAATGACCCCAAGCATACTTCCAAAGTTGTGGCAAAATGACTTAAGGACAACAAAGTCAAGGTATTGGAGTGGCCATCACAAAGCCCTGACCTCAATCCTATAGAACATTTGTGGGCGGAATTGAAAAAGGGTGTCCGAGCAAGGAGGCCTACAAACCTGACTCAGTTACACCAGCTCTGTCAGGAGGAATGGGCCATAATTCACCCAACTTATTGTGGGAAGCTTGTGGAAGGCTACCTGAAACGTTTGACCCAAGTTAAACAATTTAAAGGCAATGCTACCAAATACTAATTGAGTGTATTTAAACTTCTGACCCACTGGGAATGTGATGAAATAAATAAATCTGAAATAAATCATTCTCTCTACTATTATTCTGACATTTCACATTCTTAAAATAAAGTGGTGATCCTAACTGACCTAAGACAGGGAATTTTTACTAGGATTAAATGTCAGGAATTGTGAAAAACTGAGTTTAAATGTATTTGGCTAAGGTGTATGTATACTTCCAACTTCAACTGTAGCCTCGCTATTGTTATTTTACTGCTGCTCTTTAATTATTTGTTACTTTATTTATTTTTTTAGGAATTTTTCTTAAAACTGCATTGTTGGTTAAGTAGGCATTTCAATGTTGTATTCGGCGCGTGTGACAAATAACATTTTATTAGATGTTTTTATGTCTATAGTACCTATAACATGTCTATAACATGTCAATAACATGTTTATACTGTCTATAACATGTCTATAACATGTCTATAATGCCTATAACATGTCTATAATGCCTATAGCATGTCTATAATGCCTATAACATGTAATTTGTAAGTCGCTCTGGATAAGAGCGTCTGCTAAATGACGTAAATGTAAATGTATAATGCCTATAACATGTCTACAACATGCCTATAACGTGTCTATAATGTATATAACATGTATATAGTTTCTATAACGTGTCTATAATGTATATAACATGTATATAGCTTCTATAACATGTCTATGCCTATAACATGCCTATAACATGTCTATAATGTCTATAATGCCTATAACATGTCTATAACATGCCTATAGCATGTCTATAATGCCTATAACATGTAATTTGTAAGTCGCTCTGGATAAGAGCGTCTGCTAAATGACGTAAATGTAAATGTATAATTCCTATAACATGTCTACAACATGCCTATAACGCGTCTATAATGTATATAACATGTATATAGCTTCTATAACATGTCTATGTCTATAACATGCCTATAACATGCCTATAACATGTCTATAATGTATATAACATGTATATAGTTTCTATAACATGTCTATAACATGCCTATAACATGCCTATAACGTGTCTATAAAGTATATAACATGTATATAGCTTCTATAACATGTCTATGTCTATAACATGCCTATAACATGTCTATAATGTATATAACATGTATATAGCTTCTATAACATGTCTATGCCTATAACATGCCTATAACATGTCTATAATGTATATAACATGTATATAGTTTCTATAACATGTCTATAATGTATATAACATGTCTATGTATATAACATGTATATAGTTTATATAACATGTCTATAATGTATATAACGTGTCTATAATGTATATAATATCTATATAGTTTCTATAACATGTCTACAATTTTCAGAACATATCTATAATGCCTATAACATGTCTATAATGTCGATAAAATGTATATAATGCCTATAACATGTCTATAATGTCTAACATGTCTATAATGCCTATAACATGCCTATAACATGTCTATGTCTATAACATGTATATAACATGCCTATAATGCCTATGTCTATAACGTGTCTATAATATGTCTATAACATGTGTATTATATTCTATAGTGAAAACAGATATAGCATACCGTGGTATAATCCTTTGCAGGCATGGTCCTCTCGTGCTCCATAGGGGACTGGATCGGTTAGGGACTTAGACACAGAGCAGTCACCTAGGAGAGAGACACATCATCACACACACATGTATGGCGCACAGACACACACACACACACACACACACACACACACACACACACACACACACACACACACACACACACACACACACACACACACACACACACACACACACACACACACACCCTGTGTACAGCGACATATATTGTTCCTGCAGATCTGTGTGAGTTCCTCCTTGTCCTCTTTGGGGCTGTAGAAGCGACTGCAGCGGTGATCTGACAGAGAGAGACACGCTATGTTAACATTTCTCCACCAGACAGAGACACGCTATGTTAACATTTCTCCACTAGACAGAGACACGCTATGTTAACATTTCTCCACCAGACAGAGAGACGCTATGTTAACATTTCTCCACCAGACGGAGAGACACTATGTTAACATTTCTCCACCAGACAGAGAGACGCTATGTTAACATTTCTCCACCAGACAGAGACACGCTATGTTAACATTTCTCCACCAGACAGACACACTATGTTAACATTTCTCCCCCAGACAGAGAGACACGCTATGTTAACATTTCTCCACCAGACAGAGAGAAATGATCAACTCCAATGTTTTAGATAGCTTCTCTTGTTCGAGGGCATATGTAATCTAGTCAAAACAAACCTGAGTCCATAGTCCTACCTGGGTTGTAGTACTCATAGACAGTGACAGTATCTACCTGGTTGTAGTACTCAGACAGGAACAGTATCTACCTGGGTTGTAGTACTCAGACAGTGACAGTATCTACCTGGTTGTAGTACTCATAGACAGGAACAGTATCTACTTGGGTTGTAGTACTCATAGACAGTATCTACCTGGGATGTAGTACTCGTAGACAGGAACAGTATCTACCTGGGTTGTAGTACTCATAGACAGTATCTACCTGGGTTGTAGTACTCGTAGACAGTGACAGTATCTACCTGGGTTGTAGTACTCGTAGACAGTGACAGTATCTACCTGGGTTGTAGTACTCGTAGACAGTGACAGAATCTACCTGGGTTGTAGTACTCGTAGACAGTGACAGATGAAGGCTGGAGGAGCCCCACTTTAAACGTCTGCTGCAGTCGGAAGATGATGGTCTCAGTCTCCTTGTTGGACACCTGGTAGCACAGGTAGACCACAGGAGAGCACAATGAAGCTACCTCTGTACACTGATCTAAGGCCAGTTTTGAGTTAATAGTTTGCCTTTCACCTTTAAAATTTGGTGAGGGAAAGCTGATTCTAGATCTGTGCCTACAGGCCACAGACAACCTCTACCCAGACAGAGTGAAAAAATGATGACCAGTCAACTACGGTTGACATGGCAACGCTTGTCTCTCTACGTTCAGGTCATAGAAATAGAATGAGATTCTATTGAGATTCTATTTCTATGGTTCCAGTACCTTGAACAGGTGAATGATGAAAAGGAAGGAAGTTACCCCTTGACACTGATCTAAGATCCCACCTAAAAAGTTAGGATTTAGGGGAGGATAAGCTGATCCTAGATCTGTTCTGGTACCTTGAAGAGGTGGATGATGAGGGAGCCTCTGTCACTCAGGTTGTCCACTATCTGGAAGTTGTTGATGTAACGGTCCACTGAGTTGGTCAGCTGGAGGCAAACAAACAAACAAACATTTTCAATATGCAAATAGTCACAATAAGCTACACTTAACACACAGTTGAAATCAAGTTGGACATTGAGTCAAAGACCAGACATGCAGTTAGAGAGCCATCTAGCGGAGACACATGAGCATTACAAGTGGATTAAAGGGATAGTTCACCTAAATGACACAATTGGTTTCCTTACCCTGTAAGCAGTCTATGGACAAGGTATGACAGCAATCCATGCTTAGGTTTAGTTTCCCTGACACTGTTTCCAAATGCATATGTGGCACAAATCCCCTTTAACATTTAGCATTTGTGGCGCAAATCTCATTAAAGTAATGGGTCCGATATTAGCATTTTTGGGCATCATGTTCAAATCATCTGTAAGTGACCTTGTTGAGCTTCACAATAAATGTTAGATACTTTCCGATGATTTGGACACGATGTGCGAAAAAAATAAAACATATCGGTCCCATGACTTGAATTGGATTTGTGCGACATGCTAAAACGTTAACATTTGGAAACAGTGCCAGGGAAATAAAACCAAAGCATGGATTGCTGTCATACCATGTCCATAGACGGCTTACAGGGTAAGGAAACCAAGGTGTAACTTGGGGTGAACTATCCCTTTAACGTGGGTTCCAGTATGACAGTAGTTGTACTGTAACAATACCATCTCCAGGTCTTCATTCTCTGGGACGAACCCAGTAGGGAGACTGATGTCCAGAACAACCATCCTGACCTCCCTTGGTCCCAGTGCCCTGGAGGTTGGAAAGAGAGAGAGAATAGTAGAATGAAGAGGAAGATAGAATCAAAAAGTAGAGACTCTCAAGTGTTATCCAATAACAGTAAGTCCCCTAGTGTGTTTCGTAGAGAGGGGACCAAAGGAGAGTATGAAAAGACAGACTGCCAGGTAGCCTAGATATTCAACATTGTACAGTATAATCTCACCTGATGTTAATAGTGATCCTGTAGGACTTCTCTGCATCTGGTGGAGGCTTTTCTGTCAGCGGGGTTACAAAAAAAATGTCAGAAAAACACTGAGTTTAAGATTTGAGACTGGGATTAAGATAAAAATGGAGATTGAGAGCTGGATTAACCTACCACTAGATTCTGCGATGGTCACGTCCAAATCAAAGTTCTTGCAGCTGCTCTTCTCATGCACCTCAGGGAGCTCGTTGTAGTAGGTCACCACCTAGGTCAGAGGTCATTAGACCAGGAAGTGACAACACAAACAAATATGCATCATACATCAATATGACAAAATGATCATAGACAAGCTCTGCTATCATGCATTGACTAATGGCCATAGACATGTGTTGTGGTCATACCTCTAGTATACCTTGCCCCTTCCCTTTGGCCTCCACTCTGAATCCCTGGTCTATAGGAGCCTGGGTGAAAACCCCACAGAAGAGAAGAGATGGTGAAAGAGGAACATGATACATCATGGTTACTAAACCTAGGCCACATATTTTACATAAGATACAGGTAGGTTGGGAGAGAAGAAATGGTGAAAGAGAGAGAGAATGAGAGAGAGAGAGAGAAAGGGAGAGAGAACAGCTTCCCTCCTACCCTGGAGGAGCGTGCCACGTAGGCAGTCCTGGGGTCGAAGTGGAAGCGTTGGTCGCTGCGGCCCTGGATGCTCAGGTCCACCTGGAGACTCAGGTCATTGGGAGGAGGTTTCTTTATCAGGTACTCAGACAGACCCTGCAGAACAACCATGGTTGGCTGGGGGAGAGAGACAGAGAGCCAAAGAGGGGGGAGGGAGAGAGGAGAGGGGAAGGGCGAGAGTGGAGGAAGAGAGAGGGGAGAGAGACGGGGAGGAGAGGAGAGGGAAGAGAGAGAGGAAGCAGAGAGATTATTATAAAATATGTACTGGATTGTGTGGAGATCCAAATGGCGGAGAGCAACTGGCTAGTGGACTGGCTAGTGACAACCTGCAATAACACTGTTGACATAAACTCAGCTCACTGACATCATGCAATACTTGTTTCCGGTGATGTCGCTCAGTACCTGTGTGGAGCCGTAGCCCCCGCCCCTGCGGCGCTGTTCGTTGAGCCACTCGAAAGGTGCAGCGGCTTCAGTCATGTGACTACTCTTCACCAGGGCTAGCAGGGCGTAGCCCGTCGCCTCCAGAGTGAAGAGGCGGTTCTCACTGTCTGGCCAATGGGTCCCGTCTGGAGGAGGGGAGAGAGGGAGGAAGGAGGGAGGGGAGGGGAGAGGGGGAGAGAATAACAGTGAAGCACAGCAGAGAATAGAGGGGGCGAGAGAGAGAGAAACAGAGACAGACATTTCCCTACCTGGAGATGCAGCTTTGAGTAGCAGGGTTTTTAAGAACAGTGAAGGTGCCTCGTCAACCAGAGACAGAGCGTAGGCAGAGATGGCCAGAGAGTAGGGCCTCTTCAGACTACTATACGCGCTCCTCAGATAGTTGGCAGCATTCTGGATCCCATTCTAATACAATACAATAGAATACAACTTCACTGTCTATCCATTGGCTGCTTATTAATTCCATTCTTATATGAGCAGAGAGATAAAGAATGAACCTGAAATTTAATACAAAAGAGTCGGCACGACTCGAATTTGTTCTTAACTGACTTGCCTAGTTAAATAAAGGTTAAATAAAAACGGTTATGTGACCGGCTTACCTTGATGGTTTGGCCAGCTCCATTGCAGTTGAGTTCCTTATCCTTGGTGGCTTCAGTCATGGCTATCAGGACAAAGGCTGTCAGAGTGGACTGAGACTCTGCACCTTGCACCCCACCCTGGAGGAGAGAGAAGCTGTTATAAGAGTTCAGTCCCAGATCTCTCTCTGTCTGTTAGAGTGTGAATGTGTGCACACATCAGTCTATGTGTGTATTTGTGCGCGCGTGCTTCTGAATCCACTCGTGTGTGTGTGTGTGTGTGTGTCTCTTTCTTACTGTCATAGTAGTAGTGTAGACAGGGTTGTCCTCTCTGAAAGATCCAGTGATCTGCTGTTTGTTGTTGAGCAGGTAGAGGAGAGGACCACACACATCCTGTTCACTCACTCCTACCAGCGGACGAGCCATAGAGAACACCTTCACTACATACGCTGTGATCCTATGGGGGAGGGTGGGGGGATAGGGGAGAGAGGGGGAGAAAGAGAGGGTAGGGGAGAGGGGGAGAAAGAGATGGTGGGCAGGGAGAGGGAGAGAAAGAGGGTGGTGGGGAGGGGAGAGAGGTGGAGGGAGAGGGGGAGAAAGAGAGGGTGCAGGGGAAGGGAGAGAGGTGGAGGGAGAGGAGGAGACGGGAGAGAGGTGGAGGGGGAGGGAGGAGAGGGTGGAGGAAGGGGGAGAGGTTGAGGTCGAGGGGGGAAAGAGAAGGTGGAGGGGAAGGGAGAGAGGTGGAGGGGGAGGGAGAGGGAGACAGAAAAAGAGAGAGAAAAGGGAGGAAGTAGAGAGAGAGGGTGTGAGGGTTACAAATACAATCCATTGTATTATTTAGATTACTCTGTGATTGAATACATGATATGATACACATTCTTCTTCTTCTATGTATTTGAACAATACCATGTGCTTGTGCCTTCATTCCTGTAGGGGGGGTAAGAGTCATCTTTCTTCTTATACACCAGCTGCTTCTGGTAGCCTTTCTGTATGTAGTTGATGGCCTCCAGCCTGCGTTGCACCCCTACAGTCTCCCAGTCGTTGGAACGGTCCAGGTAGACAGTGGCTATAAGAGGCAGGGTGATGCTGGCTAGGTTCTGTTCCACACAGCCACCAGGCATACGGATCAAAGAGGCCAGAGAGTCACTGCTGATACTGTTGTCTATGGTGTCAGCCAACAGGTTACCTGGTGGGAGGAGCAGAGTAGAGTAGAGTAGAGTAGAGTAGAGTAGAGTAGAGAGCGGAGAGAGCAGAATGGAAGGAATGGAATAGAATAGGTTATATGTCCACACAGTTGCTTTGGCTTCACAATGCCCATAACCAACCCAAAGGTTTAGAGGCACCAGCCAGCCACCACTTCTGTGTAATAACTTAAACCTTGTTTCTCAGTTAGGCCTACCCCTGATGTTGATAAATGTCTCTGGTTGAGAGTTTGGAACCAGGGAGCCCAGCACCACTTTGTCCACCTCCACTACCTGCCTCCCATCTGGGGGAAAACATAGTAAGAAGACTTAGTAAAGATTGTTTCTAAAGGGAACATGGTAATGGTAAGCATTAGGGTTAAAGATGATGAATGTCTTAGTTCTACTCACCTTTCCCTCCCTTGGCAGAAGGATTCAATACAAAACTCTGCACTTTAGTCTTCTGCACTCCTTCCACCTGTTAGAGGGTTTTGAAAACAGGTTAGAGATACTGGTCCTCATATCTTAGGTAAGGACACTGATTCACAGTCGCTATATATAGAGAGAGATGTTTTTTAACTAACATCTGAAATAGTCACCCACCACCACGCGTAGCTTCTTCTTGACCCCGTCGCTACCCATAAACCCTTTGGCCATGGCAAGGACCTCCAGTAGCATCTCTCCGGCCTTCAACGGTATGATGGTGTAGGGAACCACCAGGGATGAGCTGCCCTTCAACGTCACCTCCTGGGTGTGTTTCTCATTGAACGCCACACTGCACATGTCCTCCGTCTTCAGTAGCACCACCTTAACCTGGGTTGAGTAGAGGAGGAAATGGAGATGGTCAAGACACAAAATGGCTGAGAGGAAGTGAGCAGAACTGGGTGTGTTTCTCATTGAACGCCACACTGCACATGTCCTCCGTCTTCAGTAGCACCACCTTAACCTGGGTTGAGTAGAGGAGGAAATGGAGATGGTCAAGACACAAAATGGCTGAGAGGAAGTGAGCAGAACTGGGTGGATTTCTCATTGAACGCCACACTGCACATGTCCTCCGTCTTCAGTAGCACCATTGTTTCTAGGTAAGCTGAAAAGAGGAGGAAACTGGAACGGTCAAGACACAAAATGGCTGACAGTAATGGGAGAGTTAGGAGAGTTGAGACAGAAAATGGCTGATAGGAAGGGATCAGAGGGGTGCTAGCGGGTGGGAGTAGTCGGAGTAGTAGGTAGATAGATAGATGTTGCCTCTTATCTACAGGCTCAGATATGAATTCATCAACCTGATGGTTAAGGTAAGGCTTGAGGATTAGATAGAAGTCATGGGTGAGAGGTCAGAGGTGAGCTTGCCTCCATGTCCTCATCGCCATAGTTATAGAGCACAGCTTTGATCTCCACGTGTTCGTTCCTCGCCACCGAGTACGGCAGCTTCAGGTCCACGAAGAAACGCTTCCACGCACGCACGTTCCACGGCTCAGCTACGCAGAAACCTGGAATAAAAACAAAATGATTGAACTAAACAAACAACAGCAGCTTTCGTTAGAATGCTAGAATTGTACAGCAATATTTTGTATTCCTTATATCGTACCAGTATCCCCACTAGCATACTACTTGGAATCCTCCTGGGAAATGACTGAATATGGGCACAGTGAGAGGAAGCCATTTTAGACCACTGAGAATTAGGTCCAATCCCAAATAGACCCCTTAAATCCTAAGCCCTATGCACATGTGGTGATCTGATTGGATTTGACAGGTGTCAGTGATATGGTAACAGTTCCACCTTGCCCTCTGATTGGTGTTTCACCTTGCCAACAAGTGCATAGAGCGTAGCACTTAGGGACTGGGACCATGGCTACCCCAGGGGAAGGGAAGGGTCTACCTGTGACAGGTGAGGAGCTGATGGCTAGTACCCCCCACTGGGTGATAGTGTCTGGGAAGATGGACTCCACATGCAGCGTTGCCAACCTGTAAGGAACAGACCCAAACTAATGAAGCCCATTGAGTTGACCTCTTGTAAGCTCAGCTTGAGACATGAGCACAGTAAAACATTAGCTTGAAGATAAATATTGAGAGAGACTGGTGGATTGTGATCGACTGATGCCGTTGCCTAATACAATGCTAACAGTGACACGCACGCATTCGCAAAGACACAAACACACACACACAAATATCCCTGGGACAGTACACGATGGTGCAACAGTGTTTATTTTTTGGGGGGGGGAATGAAAAAAGGCCAGGCTGTTTCTGATCTGTTAACTCAGCCAGTCTCAATGTGACCTCCAGTCCACTGTGGTGCAACTCTGGGGATTTACAGAGTAGGTAGTTTAATTTCAAAGGGATACTGCGAGGGATACATCCAGAGTCAGATGAACTTGTGGATACCATTTTTGTGTCTCTACGTGAGGTATGAAGGAAGTTCTAGGTAGTTTAGCAAGCTAATGCTAACTAGCGTTACCACAATAACTGTAAGTCTACAGGCACACTAGCTTAATTGCCAGTACCTTGCAGTATCCCCTTTTGACTGGGATCACAAAAATGATCAACCCCTCACAGAAAGAGTTTTCCGTGGACAGGTCATGTGGTTAGGAAAAACTCCTGGCCCTACTCATAGGAAGTAGCCTGTAGTACGTACAGTTCAGCACTTTGACACAGTTTCAAACCAAGTCTTAGCCTATGAGCAGGGAAACTGCTGGCCCTTTCTATAAGGGGGTGAGAGGACCAGACCAGACCCGACCCAGGCAGCCCGCCCACACACCCACACAGAGGTACTCACCCATCTCTGCTGTCCTCAGGCACACTGGGCAGCGTCAGGTCTCTCCACAGCCATGACTCATAGAACTTAGACCTTACTATCACCTCACTCTCCTCCATAAAGTCATCCTCCTCTTCCTCCTCCTCTTCCTCAGCAAAAGACCCTCTCTGTCCTTCCATATCTTGAGTGGATGCCACTCTCGGTATAGACTGCATCATAATTCTTTCACCTGATGCCAAAAAATAAATATGTTTCAACTTTTTCGATGGATAAATGGATGGGTGGATAAATTGATTGATTGATGGATTAATTGAGCTATCAATAATTTTGAGCTCAGTTCTCTGCTGTAACATACACTTGGTCGGAAATTATATCTGGTTAGAATTAAATTAGACTCAACAGTCTCAACTCAAATTAATTAACAAGACATCATACAGTGTTGTGTTCAAGACCACCTAAAGCAAGACCGATTCAAGACCAAGACCACCTAAAGCAAGACCAAGTCAAGACCAAGACCACCTAAAGCAAGACCGATTCAAGACCAAGACCACCTAAAGCAAGACCAAGTCCACCTAAAGCAAGACCGATTCAAGACCAAGACCACCTAAAGCAAGACCAATTCAAGACCAAGTCCACCTAAAGCAAGACCGATTCAAGACCAAGACTGGAGCAAATCCAGTCCGAGTCAAGACCAAGACCGGGAGGAGGACAAGGGGTCCAAGACCGAGTCAAGACCGAGACCAGAAAAATGCAAATCCACCATAATAATAGTTCAAAATGTTCAGTATTTCTATGTTCAGATTTCAGAAGAACATGTGGATTCTTAAGACATTCAGAATGGTGATAAATGCTGAGGTCAAAAGTTATCACTAACCCAAACAGGTCCATAAAAAGACAAGCTTCCCCCAGGCTCCCCTAACTAATAGTTAGCATACAATTTTCAAGCAATTTCCCACACTATTTCCTACCAGCGAATCAAGGAAATCCTGCTGAGCACTACAAAGTTAGAGGATATATTTCAATGAAAGTAATGGACAGTAATTTTACGAGTAAAGTAGGAACGCCAGGTTTCAATAGGGGATCAGATATTCATGTGTCATGAAAGGAGTGTGGATATTTGGCCTGGCGAAGCTGTTTTACGTGCTGACTAGTGATGTGCAGTTTTTGAATGACTCTTTTGACTGACTCGAGAGTCATGATTCGTTCATTTAAGTTGTTTGTTTGACCTGCTAATGCTGGCCGCAATGAACCCTACAGCAGGGTTAATACACACTCTTCAGGCTCGGCGACGCCAGAGAAGTGCTTTGACCACCAACTGTCTGTCAAATGCTTGCAGGAAAATAGATCATGAGCATAGAGAAGAAAAATACATGAATAGAACTGATAATGAATCACATGGTGCAAGAATAACTGCAATTCATTGATTATTGAATGTTATGATGGACACAGCTTTGTAGAATCAAAACACACACAGCCTCTGCGCAACAAACTCAAACTCGAGAACAAATCTTTTGGGTGCTGCAGTTTGCAAACGACTGCGCTTATCACCCTCATGGTAATCAAGCAATGCATTCCTCCAAGAGTCGTTCACAATCTAGTCCGGGACGACCACAACTAGACCTCGTCTCAAATGTATCAAGAAATAATCTAATTTGTATGCCTAGCAATCAACAAATATACATTGCTTAAAGCACACGTTTACAAGTCTGTCACAAATGTCAGCTCCAATAAGCCCCCTTTGGTGAACGAAATGGGGCAGCAAGTAGCCTCGCAGTTAAGAACATTGGGCCAGTAACCAAAAGGTCACCTGTTTGAATCCCCAAGCCGACTAGGTGAAACTAACGTGGCTATCATAAAGAACTACAAATGCCATGATGATCTGGACAAGACTGACGAATCGAGGCAAAGGTAAGAATCTCTGGATTAGCTAAATGTAGTAATTAATAAATTGATAATGTTAGCAAAGGTATCAGCTAGAGATGACCTGCAGGGATTTGTAGTTTTGCATGATATGTCTACTTTGATGCTAATTAGCTGTTTCGAATCAGAGTAAATAGAGACGAATATACGTCACATCAGGGTAAGCCTACATGAAACACAGCCCTTATTTGAAGTGTTTCTAAAATCCTTTAAGGGAAAAATGAATGGTGGAAAAACTATTGGAACCATTTCCCTGTTTGACAGCTAGGTTTTATGGGTATTATGACACCTCCACTGTGAGGCTCTAACAGTGACGCAAATGAACGAAAGTAGTAGAAAGACTGAATGAGTGGGAAAGATCAGAGTCAGTAAAAAGAGTCCAACTTCCCACCACTAACGCTAACTATTATTTGTTTTTTACTCCGCTGGTTTCAGCTGGTCTCGGGAAGAAACGATGAGTCCTCATTGTTTCTGAGTAAAAATGTACCTGACACTGAGACAAGACTGATACACTCACTATGTATCTCCAGACCGGATTCCAGTACTACAACACTGCTGCCACAAACACCTAACAATTCATTTACCAGCTAGTCCATCATCATCATCAATATTACCTCTTGAAATCCCATAATCAACAAAGTATTGTTTGCTATGTAACATGTGTCTGTCCAGGGTCAGCCTGAGTCGAGCTGTGGTGGTAGGGGGTATGGTGGTGGTAGGGGGTATGGTGGTGGTAGGGGGTAGTCTGGTGTCGAACTCCTCTCCCCTGTACTTGGAGCAGCAGTACCTGAAAGTGCCAAACAGTTCAGTGCACTTCACTTCACTTCAGCTCAACAACTCAATTCAACTCAATTGAACTCAACTCAGTACCTGAAGGCCTTGATGCATTCCCATCCCTCAGTGATGTAGAGGGAGCGTCGGGTGCAGGAGTAAGGCATGGGGATCTCTCTCAGGCCATCCTTACAACACTGACGCAGCAGCTTATCTCTGTAGTGGTTCTCTGTAGGGAGAGGGGAAGGGAGAGAGCTCAGAACCATCAATCTATCAATCAATCCATCCACCTATCCGTCAATAAATCATTCCATCCATCAACTAAAAGTGAACATAGCACTTTTTCTGTCACTGACCCAGTTGAGTTCTGCGTTGCAACATCTCAGCAGAGCGCCTCCTTCTGGACCTCCCTGGGCACTGCATGCCTGCAGGAGAGATGGAAGGGAGGGGAGGGAAACACAGGAATGGCAAACAACGAAATTAAACGGTTCTACAAACCAAGAAACACAGATGTCTGTACAAGCCCACTGGTCTGTCTTACTCAAACTTATGATTGGGCCACTCTGGAATGTTTTACTTTTACTAATCTTCCCTGCAACAGTAAACAAACAGAACATTGCAAACATGGCCTTTGGATTTCTGCAAAGGCCATGTAACCTTAATTTAACTGGGCAACTCAGTTAAGAACAAATTCTTATTTACAATGACAGCCTACCAAAAGGCAAAAGGCCTCCTGTGGGAGCGGGGATTAAAATGAAAATAAATTAAATAAAAATATAGGACAAAACACACATCACAACAAGAGAGACAACATAACACTACATAAAGAGAGACCTAAGACAACAACCATTAGAGGACTGATGTTACCCTCTTTCCTCATATTAACCATTAGAGGACTGATGTTACCCTCTTTCCTCATATTAACCATTGGAGGACTGATGTTACCCTCTTTCCTCATATTAACCATTAGAGGACTGATGTTACCCTCTTTCCTCACATTAACCATTAGAGGACTGATGTTACCCTCTTTCCTCACATTAACCATTAGAGGACTGATGTTACCCTCTTTCCTCACATTAACCATTAGAGGACTGATGTTACCCTCTTTCCTCACATTAACCATTAGAGGACTGATGTTACCCTCTTTCCTCACATTAACCATTAGAGGACTGATGTTACCCTCATTCCTCACATTAACCATTAGAGGACTGATGTTACCCTCTTTCCTCACATTAACCATTAGAGGACTGATGTTACCCTCTTTCCTCACATTAACCATTAGAGGACTGATGTTACCCTCTTTCTTCACATTAACCATTAGAGGACTGATGTTACCCTCTTTCCTCATATTAACCATTAGAGGACTGATGTTACCCTCTTTCCTCACATTAACCATTAGAGGACTGATGTTACCCTCTTTCCTCACATTAACCATTAGAGGACTGATGTTACCCTCTTTCCTCACATTAACCATTAGAGGACTGATGTTACCCTCTTTCCTCACATTAAACATTAGAGGACTGATGTTACCCTCTTCCTGTCTGGGTTGGCGCCCCCCCCTTGGGTTGTGCCGTGGCGGAGATCTTTGTGGGCTATACTCGGCCTTGTCTTCGGACGGTAAGTTGATGGTTGTAGATATCCCTCTAGTGGTGTGGGGGCTGTGCTTTGGCAAAGTGGGTGGGGTTATATCCTGCCTGTTTGGCCCTGTCCGGGGGTATCATCGGATGGGGCCACAGTGTCTTCTGATCCCTCCTGTCTCAGCCTCCAGTATTTATGCTGCAGTAGTTTATGTGTCGGGGGGCTAGGGTCAGTCTGTTACATCTGGAGTATTCTCTTGTCTTATCCGGTGTCCTGTGTGAATGTAAATATGCTCTCTCTAATTCTCTCTTTCTCTCTTTCTTTCTTTCTCTCGGAGGACCTGAGCCCTAGGACCATGCCTCAGGACTACCTGGCATGATGACTCCTTGCTGTCCCCAGTCCACCTGGCCATGCTGCTGCTCCAGTTTCAACTGTTCTGCCTGCGGCTACGGAACCCTGACCTGTTCACCGGACGTGCTTGTTGCACCCTCGACAATTACTATGATTATTATTATTTGACCATGCTGGTCATTTACGAACATTTTAACATCTTGACCATGTTCTGTTATAATATCCACCCGGCACAGCCAGAAGAGGACTGGCCACCCCTCATAGCCTGGTTCCTCTCTAGGTTTCTTCCTAGGTTTTTGGCCTTTCTCAGGAGTTTTTCCTAGGGAGTTTTTCCCAGCCACCGTGCTTCTTTCACATGCATTGCTTGCTGTTTGGGGTTTTAGGCTGGGTTTCTGTACAGCACTTTGAGATTTCAGCTGATGTACGAAGGGCTATATAAATACATTTGATTTGATTAACCATTAGAGGACTGATGTTACCCTCTTTCCTCACATTAACCATTAGAGGACTGATGTTACCCTCTTTCCTCACATTAACCATTAGAGGACTGATGTTACCCTCTTTCCTCACATTAACCATTAGAGGACTGATGTTACCCTCTTTCCTCACATTAACCATTAGAGGACTGATGTTACCCTCTTTCCTCACATTAACCATTAGAGGACTGATGTTACCCTCTTTCCTCACATTAACCATTAGAGGACTGATGTTACCCTCTTTCCTCACATTAACCATTAGAGGACTGATGTTACCCTCTTTCCTCACATTAACCATTAGAGGACTGATGTTACCCTCTTTCCTCACATTAACCATAAGAGGACTGATGTTACCCTCTTTCCTCACATTAACCATTAGAGGACTGATGTTACCCTCTTTCCTCACATTAACCATTAGAGGACTGATGTTACCCTCTTTCCTCACATTAACCATTAGAGGACTGATGTTACCCTCTTTCCTCACATTAACCATTAGAGGACTGATGTTACCCTCTTTCCTCACATTAACCATTAGAGGACTGATGTTACCCTCTTTCCTCACATTAACCATTAGAGGACTGATGTTACCCTCTTTCCTCACATTAACCATTAGAGGACTGATGTTACCCTCTTTCCTCACATTAACCATAAGAGGACTGATGTTACCCTCTTTCCTCACATTAACCATTAGAGGACTGATGTTACCCTCTTTCCTCACATTAACCATTAGAGGACTGATGTTACCCTCATTCCTCACATTAACCATTAGAGGACTGATGTTACCCTCTTTCCTCACATTAACCATTAGAGGACTGATGTTACCCTCTTTCCTCACATTAACCATTAGAGGACTGATGTTACCCTCTTTCCTCATATTAACCAGAAGAAGGTGGCTCTTCCTGTGTGTGTGTATGTCTGTCTGTCTGTCTGTGTATGTGCGCCTGCGTTGTGTGCTACCTTGTCTAGAAGAGGTGGCTCCACCAGTGTTGGAGTAAAACAGTAGTCCAGCGTCAGTGAAGACACCCATGCTGTTGCTGCCCCCACCGTGGGTACAGCCTATGTCCCCCCCCTCCACCACCTGCCAGATCTGACGGGGGCACAGAGGAGTCGGAGGAGAGGGGTCAGAGGAGAGGGGTCAGAGGAGTCAGAGGAGAGGGGTCAGAGAAGAGGGGTCAGAGGAGTCAGAGGAGAGGGGTCAGAGGAGAGGAGTCAGAGGAGAGGAGTCAGAGGAGAGGGGTCAGAGGAGAGGGGTCAGAGGAGTCAGATGAGAGGAGTCAGAGGAGAGGAGTCAGAGGAGAGGAGTCAGAGGAGAGGAGTCAGAGGAGAGGAGTCAGAGGAGAGGGGTCAGAGGAGAGGGGTCAGAGGAGTCAGAGGAGAGGGGTCAGAGGAGTCAGAGGAGAGGGGTCAGAGGAGAGGAGTCAGAGGAGAGGGGTCAGAGGAGAGGGGTCAGAGGAGAGGGGTCAGAGGAGGGGGGTCAGAGGAGTGGGGTCAGAGGAGAGGAGTCAGAGGAGAGGAGTCAGAGGAGTGGGGTCAGAGGAGAGGAGTCAGAGGAGAGGAGTCAGAGGAGTGGGGTCAGAGGAGAGGAGTCAGAGGAGAGGAGTCAGAGGAGTGGGGTCAGAGGAGAGGAGTCAGAGGAGAGGAGTCAGAGGAGTGGGGTCAGAGGAGAGGGGTCAGAGGAGAGGAGTCAGAGGAGAGGAATCAGATCAGAGGGGTGAGAGGAGAGGGGTGAGAGGAGAGGGGTGAGAGGAGAGGGGTGAGAGGAGAGGGGTCAGAGGAGAGGAGTCAGAGGAGGGGTCAGAGGAGAAGAGTCTTCCCTGTAGCTCAGTTGGTAGAGCATGGTGTTTGCAACGCCAGGGTTGTGGGTTCGATTCCCACGGGGGGCCAGTACGAATTTTTCTTTTTTTTTTTATGTATGAAATGAAAATGAAATGAAATGTATGCATTCACTACTGTAAGTTGCTCTGGATAAGAGCGTCTGCTAAATGACTAAAATGTAAATGTAAAAATGAGTCAGAGAAGAGGTGTCAGAGGTGTTATCCAGATGGTAACTTCAGATGATCGACTGACCCCATTACTCTCCTCTCTGTGTCTGTCTATTGATTTCCACAGACCCACACAGTCTCCCTCACCTTCCTCTGTGTGAGCCTCTGTCTGTTGAGCAGGAACACAGCATTGTCCACCACGACCAGACTGACCATGGCTCCTGGGTCTCCTCTCACCTGGAAGTTGAACCCTCTCCCTGGGTGGTAGTACTCTGAGGGCCTGGAGCCAGCTGGACCAACACTCAACTGCGGGGGGTGAGTGAGTGAGTGAGTGAGTGAGACTCAAATTCACTAGTGCAAAATTTCAATTGGCTATATTAAAACTGTTTAATTTGATCCTGAGTGTAGGTTACTTCCCTACCATCTGGAATCAAGGACTCATAACCCCAAAACATCGCACAACTGATCATATTTACACCCTACACACCCTGATAGATAAACATGTCCACCAAAATATACGCTTGCTTTATCGACTTCCAAAAAGCATTTGATTATATTTGGCATACAAGACTGTTCTACAAAGTTATTGAAAGTGGTGTAGGGGGTAAAACATATGACATAATTAAATAAATGTATACTGGCAATACGTGCAGCATTAAAATTGGTAAGAAAATAACAGAATTTTTCAACCAGGAGCGGGTCCTTCGCCAGGGTTGTAATCTGAGCCCTGCACTCTTCAATATTTACATTAACGAATTGGCCACTATTCTAGAAAAATCCTCAGCCACTGGTGTTAGTCTCCACAATTCAGAAGTTAAATGCCTACTCTTCGCAGATGACCTATGCCTGCTGTCACCCACAGCACATGGCCTACAGCAGAGCCTGGACCTGCTAGAGCAGTACTGCCAGACCTGGGCCCTGGCAGTAAACCCCAAAAAGACTAAAATAATGATTTTCCAGAGAAGATCCAGATCTCAGGGAATTAGACCAAAGTTCTCAATTGGTACAAAATATATAGAGTACTGTACACAATACAATTACTGAGGTTTAAAAATAAGCTCAACTGGACACCTTAATAATGCAGTGAATGAACTGAGAGAGAAAGCACACAGGGCATTCTACGCCATTAAAAAGCAAATTCAAATTGAAATACCTATTAAAATTTAGCTAAAACTAATTGAATATGTCATTGAACCAATTGCACTCTATGGCAGCGAGGTGTGGGGTCCATTTGCAAAACAAGATTTCATCAAATGGGACAAACACCCCATTGAAACCCTGCATGCAGAGTTCTGTAAGATTCTCCTACATGTCCAGAGAAAAACTACAAACAATGCATGCAGGGCAGAATTAGACCAATATCCACTAAAAATAAAAACTCAAAAAAGAGCAATTAAGTTTTGAAAACATCTAAAATACAGTGACCCCCTCTCATACCATTGCCAAGCCCTGCAATGCCAAGAGCTGAGCAAAGAAAAGAGTCCCCTCATCCAGCTGGTCCTGGGGCTGAGTTCAGTGTGTTAGTAGAACAGGTTTGTGAACTCAGCCCCAGGACCAGAACATCCAATCAATCAGAATAAACCAAATTACAACACAGTCAAAACAAAACTACATTGCTTATTGGGAAACACAAGCACAAACACAAAGCAAAATGCAGTGCTATCTGGCCCTAAATCGACAGTACACCATGGCTAACTATTTGACCATGGTTACTGATCAAAACCTTAGAAAAACCTTGACAGGGTACAGGCTCAGTGAGCACAGCCTTGCCATTGAGAAGGGTAGACACAGGAAAACCTGTCTCCCTGTAGAGGAAAGGCTGTGCAACCACTGCACAACAGCAGAACCTGAGACAGAGCGGCATTTCCTGACAAAATGTCAAAAATATAAAACAATTAGAGACAATTTTGATTCTCATTTGTATTTATATTGTAAATATCCAAAATAAGCTTTGGCAATATGTACATTGTTATGTCATGCCAATAAAGCGAATTGAAATTGAAATTGAAGAGAGAGAGAGAGTGAGAGCGAGAATGAAATTTGAAATTTCTTTTTTCCATTTGGATCTTCTGTGAGTGTAATGTTTACTGTTAATTTGTATTGTTAACAAACAAAAGTGAAATTATCTACTTCACTTGCTGTGGCAATGTTAACATATGTTTCCCATGCCAATAAAGCCCTTAAATGGAATTGAAATGAGAGGAAAGATAGTGGAACATGAGAAGCTGGTAGTTGAACCCTTTCCCTGGGTGGTAGTACTGTACTCTGGGGGCCTGGAGCCAGCTGGGGGGAGCGGGGGGTAGTACTGTACTCTGGGGGCCTGGAGCCAGCTGGGGGAGCGGGGGGTAGTACTGTACTCTGGGGGCCTGGAGCCAGCTGGGGGGAGAAGGGGGGTAGTACTGTACTCTGGGGGCCTGGAGCCAGCTAGGGGGAGAAGGGGGGTAGTACTGTACTCTGGGGGCCTGGAGCCAGCTGGGGGGAGCGGGGGGTAGTACTGTACTCTGGGGGCCTGGAGCCAGCTGGGGGGAGCGGGGGGTAGTACTGTACTCTGGGGGCCTGGAGCCAGCAGCTGGGGGGAGAAGGGGGGTAGTACTGTACTCTGGGGGCCTGGAGCCAGCTGGGGGGAGCGGGGGGGGGTAGTACTGTACTCTGGGGGCCTGGAGCCAGCTGGGGGGGAAGTACTGCACTCTGGGGGCCTGGAGCCAGCTGGGGGGAGCGGGGGGTTGTTTTGGATTAGTTCATCTAACACGCCATAGGTCTGTCATCACCATGACGTAACCAATCAGGTCCTTCAAAACCAACTGTACTGAAGGATATAGGAGAGAGGACAAAGAAAATATGACTTTGTCCAAACATGACAGTTTGCTTTCGTCTGTACAATCAACATTAATCAGTGATTATGTCAAAGCAGGAGGGAAGGTATCAAGGAAGGAATTAAGGTTGTATTTGAACGTTAAACATATCCTGGGTTGTCCAGTCCACTCACCGTCCCAACACAGGCATCCTCCACATCCACCCACACAGAATCAGCCACCACCTCCGAAGTCCCCGCCCACGGCAGCATGTAGAATGCCACAACGCGAAATGAGGGCATCATCTCCGTGGTAACGGTCAACAGAACGTTGGTCATGTCCTGACCTCCGACCTCTAGTCTCTTGGCAACGATGATTTTGCCCTTGTTCAACACCTGTAGGAGGAGTTTCAGACACACTTCATTTTTTTCACAAAATATTTGCTTTGGTGACAGACAAAGGTACATTTTGAAGACAGAGCTACAACTGTGTAAGCTATATACGGTACCACCACATCGTAGAAAATATAAATATACAGGGGTATCTTGAAAATACTTGATTTTGGATTGTAAAAAATCTGGACCATTTCAGTTTACACTCACCAGCTATTCAATTCAGTTGTATGCTACTCCAGTCTACTATATCCACTCACCAGCTATTCAATTGAGTTGTATGCTACTCCAGTCTACTATATCCACTCACCAGCTATTCAATTCAGTTGTATGCTACTCCATTCTACTATATCCACTCACCAGCTGTTCAATTCAGTTGTATGCTACTCCATTCTACTATATCCACTCACCAGCTGTTCAATTCAGTTGTATGCTACTCCATTCTACTATATCCACTCACCAGCTGTTCAATTCAGTTGTATGCTACTCCATTCTACTATATCCACTCACCAGCTGTTCAATTCAGTTGTATGCTACTCCAGTCTACTATATCCACTCACCAGCTGTTCAATTCAGTTGTATGCTACTCCATTCTACTATATCAACTCACCAGCTGTTCAATTCAACTGTATGCTACTCCATTCTACTATATCAACTCACCAGCTGTTCAATTCAACTGTATGCTACTCCATTCTACTATATCAACTCACCAGCTGTTCAATTCAACTGTATGCTACTCCATTCTACTATATCAACTCACCAGCTGTTCAATTCAGTTGTATGCTATTCCATTCTACTATATCAACTCACCAGCTGTTCAATTCAACTGTATGCTACTCCAGTCTACTATATCCACTCACCAGCTGTTCAATTCAGTTGTATGCTACTCCATTCTACTATATCCACTCACCAGGTATGTGAGGTGAGTGATGAGTTCCCTGTGGGCCTTGTCGGCAGTGTTGATGTGTAGACTGAGGCCAAGGCTCTGCCCCAGAGAGACTGTGGTGGTCCCAGTGGAGATATACAGGTAGTTCTGTCTCTGCCGGTCAAAGGGTGTGTAGGGGTGAAGGGTCATCTGCTGTCTGGCCTGCTGCTCTGGCTGTAGGCCCATCTGTTTGGTCTCAGCCTGTGTGTTTAGGATTTACAGACACACACATAAAAACAAAGACACACACACATGCTCGCACAGCCATACACAGATACACACATACATGGCCACACACACAGGTACACAGAAACAGACAGGCAAAGTTTTGCTTATGAACCCTAAGAACTGATAGTTGTTATAACTGCTTAGGGCATTACTGAGGGTGGATATAGCTGGTTATACTTGATTATAAGCACCATTAGCTCTACTGAGTGTGATTATAGAAGGTTATAGCGGGTTATAGCTGGTTATAAGCCCTGTTAGGGGTACTTACAGTGATGGTCTGCGGGTGTATCGCAGTAAGCATGTTATTATAACTGGTTATAAGCACCATTAGCTCTAGTGAGGGTGGTTATAGCAGGTTATAACAGGTTATAGCTGGTTATAAGCCCTGTTAGCGGTACTCACAGTGATGATCTGAGGGCCTAGCTCAGCAGGCATGTTGATGGCGGTCCTGATGGTGCCACGGTGGCTGGTGATTGGGTTGGCCAGGAGGCTCACCTGGACCGGGACGTTATGAGCCGGGGAACCATCCTGGAAACTCACCTGGATCTGAAGAACAGCGTTAGAACCCGTTAGAAGGTAACCTGATCCACCATCCTGACCACTGCGCTCTCGTTTCTTTTAACAGAATGTAAGCTTATGAGATGAGGATGGTAGAACGAGGCTAGTTAGAGGAACCTGTTAGAGATATAAACACTTTATCCCTGGATCTGAACCAGATTCTCTTATCTCAGAATTATATTATTATATTGCATCTCTATGGCTCTTATCTCCAACGACTTATAATTCATTCAAATAAGGTTGATCCTTTCTGTCTATCAGGCATTGATGTTGTGAGATTACCATGATGTCGAAGGGCAAACCAGGCTTGTAGTACTTTGGTGTGTCTATGAAGGAGAGGACGTAAGGGGACTCCACTATCTTAATACCAGACTTCTCTGCCTCCACCAGGTCACTGCCTATAGAGGAGTAGAAAGATACAAGACTGTGTTAGCCCGCTGAGTCAAAGTTTAGGCATTAGCTTGGGGAGCTACCACAAGTCTTTACGTCTCAAGCAAGGTTTTAAATCAATCCTACCATAGTTTGATCGACTGGGTTCTAACCTAGGCATTAGCTTGGGAAGCTAACGTGAGTCATCAGGTTTTGGATAGCCTGCATCTGACCTTTTTCATTTGAAGGTCCATTGTAATTTAATTCAACTCAATAAAACTTTATTGACCTTACCTGATTTGGTCAGCACTGAGGCCTTGACGTAAATAGAGCTTCCAACTAGGGAGCTGAGGTCAGGGTAGGCCTTCCTGATCTCCGCCATGGTCAATGTAGCGGTGCCTTGCTGCAGCTGAAATGAAGGAAGGAAAATGGCAGTTGTTGTTGTATGTTTACACTGAATTGATCTTCCTTTGATGTGTGAGGTGTGTATGACTTTAAGTTGTGGAAAGGGTCTAGCACTTCATAATGTAGTGTACTACCAGTACTCACATTGGTGACCTGCTTGACCGACGGTAACCTCCTCTTCTCCTTGTTCACCTCCACCCCAAACATCACGTAGGCCGTTCCCTGGACATCTTCACCATACAGGTATCTGTGACCAAAGAAATACAATTACTAGAACGGCCTCACCACACAGGTAGCTGTGACCATAGAAATACAATTACTAGAACGGCCTCACCATACAGGTAGCTGTGACCATAGAAATACAATTACTAGAACAGCCTCACCATACAGGTAGCTGTGACCATAGAGCTAGAATTACTCGAACTGACATTTCCATTCAAGTCAACAGTCGTTCTATGATGGGTGAGCTATTTTTACAATTATCCATTATCACAACTATTATTACAGTGTTAATGCCGCTTTCACATTCTGTCGAGAAATTGACATTTCCGACTTGCTTACTCGTTGTAGAACGATGATACCCGAGTTTCCCACTTGGGAAGTATCAGAATCAACCAATAGGAAGCTCTCCGCAAATAACTTAGGTTCATTTTAACTCCGAGGTGCCGAGTATCCGAAATGTCATGAACGCGGCATTAGTAACACTTTGTCTGAAGGGTACCTACATAAGGGTTTCATAAGCCATACATAATACATTAATAAGCAATACAGTAGGTTTACATTAGTGTTACTAACCTGGCTGTGATCTCCACCACAAGCTCAGTATCATCCAGACTGAGGAAGGGTTTCTTGGGAGTCAGTGTGACATTGAAAGCAGGCAGCACTGCAACAGAGCATCGTGTTAGCTCCCCAAGCTTCTGCCCAGGCTTTAGCTCAACGATTAATAATATGGATAAGAATATGGAGAGGGAACCACGTTGAATGACATACAGGCACGTGCACACACACACACACACACACACACACACACATATATATATTTACAAAGCTCTTCCACTTACCGTATTTCTTCACCTCAAACTCACTACTGAATTTGTTCTGTTGCCAGTTGTCAAATTTTGCAATGATCTTCCACGTTCCCTCACTATGACATACACACACAAACACAAACACACACACACACGTATTAGCATTAGTAAATGGCAGTAGGATAGTGGTAACACTTTGTATGAACATCCTCTTCATACACTATTCCAAGCACATTTATAACAGCTTATGAGTTATAACTACTCATAATGACTACATTCATAGAGCATTATGACCAGGCGGCATAATGATTTATAAAGTAAAGTGTTCCATATTTGAAAACCAGGCTAGAATCCTCATACCAGGCTAGAATCCTCATACCAGGCTAGAAACTTCATGATGCTCTTGACTTACTTGACTATGTCAGGTAGAACGTGAGTATCAGCAAAGATTCCATTATTGGCTCTGGTCCTGGAGATCTGTTTCACTACGACGCCGTCTGAATTCTGACACACACACACACACACCTTAAATCGTATGCAATACTTTATTTCTAAAACATAATGAAGTGTTACTTTATATAATTTAAGACATGTAGGCTAACGGGCATGTGATGAACTTTTAGCTACCTGGAATTCAATGGTGATGGAGCCGTTGAAGGCCTGGAAAGTAGGTGTAGACACAAAGGCCCTGCATAGTACTGCAGAGAGAGAGAGAGAGCAGGAGAGAGATCAGACAGACAAATAAAGAGAGTGACGCCTTTCATCATTCACATGAACCTAACATGTCATTGAGAACACTTTCTTTTTCTCTCTCCCTCCCTCTCCCTCCCTCATCCCCCTCACCAGTGTCTCCAGGTTTGTAGAGGGGCTTGTCTGTCTGGATGAAGATGTATCCAGAGTGGAAGGAGACCATGACCACCTGTTCAGCTACATGGTAGCCCCCAAACTCCGCTTTCACATACACATACTGGTTCCTGGAGGACTCCTCATTCCCCTTGTCCAGATGCTCTGAAGGGAGCTGGGAGGGGAAGGATTTTATAAGCAGATATTAGCCTTTATAATGTCTTGGAGGTTCAGTCAAAATGGCAGTTATTTATTCTGGATCATTAAGACAGTATAATAAGGCATTATAAGGGGGACATTCATACTCATGACAAGTCTTAATCCCCTGTATGGTCTACTCTTGAGGGTGTGGTGAATTGAACTGAATCTAAAGGAATCGCCTGTATGATCTTGAGGGTGTAGTGAATTGAATCACCTTTATGATCTTGAGGGTGTGGTAGCTGTTCGCCGGGCCGAGTGTGACAGTGTCCTGCAGGAGCCGGTACCTCCTCTCCGGGTAGTTATCGACTGTTATAGTGACGGTGACAGGGCTGTCGAGGCCATGGGACTCTAAATAGATAGACTCCTCACTGTCTGTTCTCAGAATGTTAGGGGCTAGGAGGATAAACCTGGGGCGAGGGATGGGAGGGGGACAAGAGAGGAGGCGAGGGAGGGGGGACAAGAGAGAGGAGAAGGGATGAGAGGGAGAACAGGGAGAGGATTAAGGAGGGAGAGGAAGAGAGTGAGAAGATAAAAAATAAAAAAGTTAAATCTTACCCATTTGGCAAACTTTGACATGCATACAGTAGAGTAGTATTTTAGTAACCGAAAGGGGTGCCTTTTGTGTTTATCTGGATACATTTGGGAACACTACCTTGGTTCCAGACTGGTGTGGTCCTTTGGATTTCTTTTACTGTAAATAAATGAAGCATTGTTTTTTCCTTTAATGCCAACATTTGGTAGTGCGACATGGAGGTTCAACAAGGTAGAGAAGATTCTGTACTTACTCATGAAGACCAAAATACATGTCTTGGTCCATATATTGAAATCTGAATGGGCACATTTGAGTGTTGTATACATTTCAGAGAATTGCAATTGTTCTTACTGATATTACTAATAATACATTATTGATCATTATGATAACATATTGCAGTTACGTGTGAATTAGGAATATAGTGAATATTTAGATTTGGGCTGAATTAGAATGAATAATTAGAATTTTACAGATCATAGACCCTACCGGCGGTGACTCCATGAACCCAGTCGCATCCTAAAAAGTTGAGAAATACATCTGTTAAAAATGTATAAGTCAGGGACTAGTTTAAAACAGCCCAGAAGCAAGTAAAAAATAACTATATTTTAGTATTTTGATTAGCCCACTGTGTAATATAGAACCCCAAGAAATCGTGTCTGTCAGCAGTCAAGTTTAAGAAATAGCACTTTTAGTAGATAGCAAAAACTTAGTACGCTCTACGGCAGCAAAATGAAAAGTTGAGAAAGGAAACCTTACCGTTCTCGGTGTGGGTTGTTGAATATTTGGGCGCAACAGCTACAGAAAACGCAAAGCAACAAAACGTGGAGCAGTGTTCCCGCCGCCATTCTGAGAGTGTATGGAACTAAACTCTCATGACACTGGGGACAGAACTCTTTCACACAGAGACAAACCCCCCCCCTCCCCCAGAGCCCAGCCCCCAAAGAGTGTACCATTTTGGCAGACTATATTCAAGCAATACCCATCCTTTTTTTTTAAATTGGTGAATACAATTGCTAACCAAATGCAGCTAAGCTTCACATATGCTAAGAGGTCAGTTGCTTTTGTAATCCTGTAACATAACCTAAAAAGTATGCCTCCTCTGTGTGTGTGTGTGTGTGTGTGTGTGTGTGTAGCAAAGACAGAGAACATTTGATATTTCCAATATGAATCATACATCACTGGGATCCATGGCTGCACATTATTGTCTAAGTTATCTTGATCATGGCTTATAGTTTCTATAAACTAAAAAAATAAGAAGTAAGTAAAATAAGAAAATACAAACGCGACATTGATTTACAGCGAGACCTGTAAAGGACCGGATATTTATCAGATTAAATTAAATGTACATGTATTTCCAAGAGCAGCGTGGACATACACTGCATATCAGAGGACAACGGTCTTCAATGACATTCGCATAATCACTCCAATCTGTATAATACACGACTTCTACACAAATCAATAAAACTGGAAAATAACTTCTCGTCCATGGTTATTTATGGTGAAAAAATTCCGTTGTCACACACTTTGTGTTGTTAATACATACTGTACCTTCAGTCCCAGTCACGCACACACACATTTTGGCCATAGAGCAAACTGACTTGTAGCCTGTTTACACCAGACTGAATGCAGGGCTCACCATTGTTTAAATACACATAGAAAGTGGGTACACATGGATGTGCATCACAATGGGAAAATATACATCAAACTGGAGACAACCTAGTCATTTTGAATACATTCTATTGAAACAGAAGCGCTACTGTACCTAGCAGAATAGTGTAGCAGCGATTGCTAACTAAACAATTTTAGCAGGCTAGCTTATCATTTTAGCTAACTATGGGGCAAAACAATTCACAAATGTACTGTTAATTAGCCACCGCAAAATCTCTTTTGCTAGCAAACACTGCAAGGGGTTCTATGACATCTCCACTTTCCAAGAATATTGAGCTCAGCATTCAGTCTGTTTCAACCAGGCTAAAGGTCTTGTTTCTCTAACACAAAGTCAACAGTCCATCCTCATACTCCTAGGTCTGGCTTCAGGGTGATGTTTACCGTAGGTACAGATCTAGGATCAGATTCCCCTCCGCCAACCTTAACCATTAGTGGAGGAAAGTCAAAACTGAGTCAAGATCAGCGTCTAGGGGAAACTTCAACCAACACCCCGGGGTCTGAGTCGGAGTCACTGTAGTCTGCAACCAGTGACGTCCTCAACACCCCAGAGCGACTACTGTCATGGTCCTCCAGCACTGTCCCACAATCCTCTCCTTTCGATTGTCCTCTGTCTTCTGTGGTGGTGTTAAGAATCTGCATCTCCAGAGATCTCATGTGAGTTTCAACCATTTCCTGTCCCTGCTCAGGCTGTGCAACTCCCAAATCTGTCCCCCCAGTCCTTTGTGTTTGTGCAACGTGTAACTCCTTCCCCTCCGACGAGAGACTGTTTCCTAGATCATTGGTTCCTGGGTCTGATTTCCTGCGTGTGACTGTAGCGCAGGCCTCTGGTTTGTTCCCAGAGCCCTCGGTCCTCCTGTGGATAACCACACACACACTATCAATCAACTGTGTAGCAAATATGGTGAACCCACTGCAACAGGTTAGCACAACAAAAAGATGGCTTAGGTTACATAAACATTACTGGGCCTGTTTTCACAAAGCATTTCAGAGTAGGAGTACTGATCTCGGGTCAGGTCCCTCCTGTCCATGTAATCTTCAGATGGGGCCACAGTGTCTTCTGATCCCTCCTGTCTCAGCCTCCAGTATTTATGCTGCAGTAGTTTATGTGTCGGGGGGCTAGGGTCAGTCTGTTACATCTGGAGTATTCTCTTGTCTTATCCGGTGTCCTGTGTGAATTTAAATATGCTCTCTCTAATTCTCTCTTTCTCTCTTTCTTTCTTTCTTTCTTTCTCTCTCTCAGAGGACCTGAGCCCTAGGACCATGCCTCGGGACTACCTGGCATGATGACTCCTTGCTGTCCCCAGTCCACCTGGCCATGCTGCTGCTCCAGTTTCAACTGTTCTGCCTGCGGCTACGGAACCCTGACCTGTTCACCAGACGTGCTTGTTGCACCCTCGACAACTTCTATGATTATTATTATTTGACCATGCTGGTCATTTATGAACATTTTAACATCTTGACCATGTTCTGTTATAATATCCACCCGGCACAGCCAGAAGAGGACTGGCCACCCCTCATAGCCTGGTTCCTCTCTAGGTTTCTTCCTAGGTTTTTGGCCTTTCTAGGGAGTTTTTCCTAGGGAGTTTTTCCTAGCCACCGTGCTTCTTTCACATGCATTGCTTGCTGTTTGGGGTTTTAGGCTGGGTTTCTGTACAGCACTTTGAGATTTCAGCTGATATACGAAGGGCTATATAAATACATTTGATTTGATCTTATTCATTATGATCTAGAAGGGAAAACTGATTCATACTTTATGATGTTGATAGATCCACTAAGATTCATGTAAACTGTGAAGTCTATTTAGTTGTGTGTTGGGCCCAAGGAAGATTATCTGTCGTCGTTGGCGTCAGCTAATGGGGAAATTCTAATTCATTGACCTACCTCCTTATGAGACTGTGTGGGTTAGGGGAGGAGGCTTGGGGACCCAGTGCTTTGGCCACAGCAGCACCTTTCCCCTGTAGGCCCAGCTTGTGGAGTAGGCTGCCTGCAGCGCTACCTGGTGGCAAAGTGGGGGAACTGAACCAGGAGCGGCTAGAGATCTCCTTTCGCTTGTAGTTCTGCCTGTCATCGTAGGCTAGAGGAAGGGGATGAAGACAGGAGGAGGCATGGTGTTCTTTAATGAAAAAGTAGTGTGTGTGTGTATGTAGTTTGTGTGTGCGCTTGCCTGTGTTATAGTGTGTATGAACAGTGTGTGATTGAGAGAGTCTGGTTTAGAGCGCATTATTATTCTCTCTGTGTGTGTGTGTGTGTGTGTGTGTGTGTGTGTGGGTGTGGGGTGTACATGCCCACTTACAGTCAGGAGCTGTGTAGGTGAGCAGTGCTGCTAGTTTCTTGTCCTCCTCTTTCTCAGGCAGCAGAGGGATGGACAGATTTGTTCTCTTTCTCACAGCGTTGTCTTTCTCCTCCTCCTCCTCCATCACTTTCTTCTCAGTCTGTGTATTAGATCAGTGGAGATGAACAGTTAGGCAGTAGCCCTAAAGACAGAGCTACACCTATCCACCCTATTCACCCAACGTACATGCTATCCATTTACACGAGTCCCATTGAGCTACATCTCTTTTACAAGGGGCTTCTCACATCCTCGCCGCCTTTTAATCCATACTGGAGGAAAAACCTCCAAGGTCCCGCCACACTGACCTACTTCTCCAATGCGTTTTAAGGAGGCAAGGACATAGGATACGAGGAATCAAGGTAAGACTATTTGACAAAGAGTCCGAGTAATTCCATGGGCGAATCCCAATCCTCTCCCTTTCCTCCTGAAGTGTGCACTCGTTCACTACTCCCCACAAATGTGGCTCAGTTGGTAGAGCATGGTGTTTGCAACGCCAGCATGGTGTGTGCAACACCAGGGTTGTGGGTTCGATTCCCACGGGGGGGCCAGTACAAAAAATAAATTAATAAATAAAAATATGCATGAAATGAAATGTATGCATTCACTACTGTAAGTCGCTCTGGATAAGAGCGTCTGCTAAATGACTAAAATGTAAATGTAAAAGCATTGGATTGGTGTAGGCATGGGGTAAACTAGAGGGAGGTGAACAAGTGTACACTTCAGGAGAAGGGTAGAGAATCTAAATGTGGCCTCTTGAGTGCATTGTAAATTGTAATTACTTCGCTACTATGGCCCATTTATTGCCTTACCTCCTCACGCCATTTGCACACACTGTATATAGACTTTCTTTTTTTCTATTGTGTTATTGACTGTACAGTTGTTTATTCCATGTGTAACTCTGTGTTGTTTATGTGGCACTGCTTTGCTTTATCTTGGCCATGTCGCAGTTGTAAATGAGAACTTGTTCTCAACTAGCCTACCTGGTTAAATAAAATAAATAAACAATTATGATCTGAATACAGTGCAGTGCATTTACCCTGAACTTCCTGCGGAGCTTGCTGTTGAGTATGAAGTCGTCCTTCCATCCAGCCTGGTGATCCTGTAGCTCAGACAGAGAGGGAAGAGCCTTCCTCAGTTTCTCCTTGTCCTTACCACCGTGGTCCAGCTTATACATGGGGTCTGTCTCTAACTTCTCCTTCTCACTACGCTCTGGGGAGACACACAGAGGGAGCAGGGATGGGAAAGGAGGAGGGGGGGTGGAGAGAGGGAAATAAGTGGGGTAGGTGAGAAAAGAAGAGAGCACATGAGAGAGATAAAGAAAGGGAAGACAATGAGGCCTAAGAAAGACAAGACACAGGAATGGAGGAATAAATGAACTGATATCAATAGTGCCATTGTTGGAAGAGAATTGGAGTCCATTCTGTTTTGGGGTTTGACGTATTAAAGAATAAGAGGTCACTAAAAGGTCGCTGAGAGGTCAAATGTCATTAGTTGCCAGGGATGAGGATGTTCGTTGACGGCCATATCCCATCCTTCCTCTCACACACACACCTAACAGAATGTAAGGTCAACGAGGAGAAATTAGTTACCTGTAGTGAGGATCTGTTCATTGTCAGCCATGTCCCATCTCTCCTCCTTCCGCTGCGCACCGCACACGATGACGTAATCACAGGTGGCCGGGTCTGTCTGCATCTCAATGTAGTTCACACACAGGTGACACTTCATCCGGAACCTGAAGAGGAGCACACAGGTAAACCAACACAGATGTATGTATTGGCCTTCAGTGTGTGTGTGTGTGTGTGTGTGTGTGTGTGTGTGTGTGTGTGATTGAGATGTGTCTGGTCTTACCTGTAGATTGGCGTGGTGTAGTAGTTCCCCACTTTCTTCTTCTCAGCGTTATAACGTACACCTGAGTGACACAAATGTATGATAAGAAATGGTTGTAATTAATTATGTTTCTGAAAAAGGAAAACGTATAGCAACTTGCTGGAAAACTGAGAATGGAAGAGAGAGAGCGAGTTTACCCATGCCGATGTGATTCTTGCAGCCATCACACCAGATATTATAGGGCATCTCAAACCTGTGTAAATACATAGACAAGAGTCAGTTTCCTGTAACCCATCAAACTACTGAATTTGATGTGTGTGTTTGTGTTACTGACCGGATGATGAGGATACCCTGGGACAGTTTCCTGGCCCTCTCTCGTAGAGCATGGGTTCCATGGTAACCATTGAGGGAGCCATGCTAGAGAGAGGGAGGGGGGAGAAATGGAAGTGGGGGGGGGAATGGAAGGGGGGGGAAAGAAAGTGAGAAAAGAGTCAGCGTGAGAACAGGTTAAAAGAGGCTCACGTGTAGAATGATTTCTTAACTCCATTAACCTATCGCGCATCTATTATTATATGTGATGATAGTCAGTAGTCATATTTACCTTCTGTGGGTCGAAGTCCGGAGGGTAGTAATGGTTTTGTCCTTTCCTCTCACCCTGAGAAAGGAGACATGGAAAAAGAGGAAAGTGTGAACATTGTTACGTTACAGTAACATATTCGGTTTTCTTACATGGATAAGGGAAAGGGGGAACACCTAGTCAGTATTCAACACACTAGTAGCTAACAGTGTCTTTGGAAAATGTGGTCTTTTGTCCACCACTGGTGGCACCAGCTTTTCTCTACATAGATAAGGGGAAGGGGGAATAACTAGTCATTGTACAACTCCCGCATTTAACCCAACCTTTCTGAATCAGATAGGTGCTGCCTTTTAATCGACATCCTCGTCACGGCGCCTGGTGAGCAGTTGTTGTTGGGGGTTAACTGCCTTGCTCAAGGGAAGAACGGCAGATTTTTCCACCTTGCCGGCTCGGGGGTTCGAAACAGCGACCTTTCAGTTGCTTGCCCAACGCTCTTAACAGCAAGGCTACCTGCCGCTCCAGTGGGGCTTCCTCACTGAGGAAACCTGGTGCCACCAGTGGTGGACAAATACTAACAGAGCTAATTTTACAAGGACACTAATGTTAGCTACTAGTGTGTTGAACACATTTTGATGTGCCTGGCGACTTACCATGTTGTTAGCTTGTACAGCGCACTAGAAGATAGCCTTTGTCACCTAGGGGAGAAAACACAGGGTCATATCTTCGTTTTTGGGTTTACAAATGTTTGCACACCTTGAAGTTAGCCATCTAACTTAGACGTTCGAAATAATATAGCTTATTTGCAAGCACAACTGCTTGCATAGCTAACTAGCTCACGCTACCATCTTGAATAATAAGCCAAACAAACGTTTTAGGAATGTAACAGGAGATGTGTGCCCATAATTAACACGAATTGTAACCGAAACATAACTGTTTTCGAAGAAAAACAATTGAGATATCACAAAGTAGCTTGTTCCTTACTGTTTTCCAAAGCGTTAGCTAGCAGGACAAAATCGACAACAGTGCATACACAAAAACGTCACTTCCGTTTTGTGAGAAACGTCACACATTGGGGTCTGCTTTTTTTATCGTCTCTGATTAATTGTGCTTGTACAAAGACCTCTACTTTTTGTGAAGAAATTTTCGTATACTTATTTTTGTACCCCAAGACCCATTGGAAAAGTCCACAACTATGACAATTCACCTTTTTACCTCCTTCCTCTGTTGTAAGTTGTTATGATCAAAACCAGAGCGTCTATCAAAGTGAAGGGACATGGGCAGTCAGGAGACAGGCCAAAACTCCTGGATAATATCAACATAACTCAGTTAGCATAGGCCTACTCACACATGGCACTGGACTCTGGAGAAACCTCAGACTGTATGTGTCTGCCAGGGGGTTATAACTAGAGTTTCGACCTGATGGATGTGCCAGAGACGTGAGGGATACCCACTACAGGTGTCTCCCTTAACAGAGAGAAGAAAATACATTCTCTCCATAATCATTCTATTCTGGATCTTGGTCTGACCTGGGTCAATACAGTATGTAAAATAGGCCTAGGCCCTACTTACATGACCATGATTAAACCAGACTGTCTCTCCAGCTTTGAAAGGATTTCTTTTGAGTTGCACATATCTCTGAATAATGAAATGTTTCCCCCACCAAAAAAGATTACAAAAGTAGCTTTTTAGGCTACTGACTTCTGTGTCAATTTGTACCTACCCCTCACTCTCACTGTTTTCCTTTTTAATAAAAGCAATGACTACATTGGAAGAAAAGAGGCATGGCCAGAGAAGAGGTCTGGGAAAATGATGGGCTACTGTCTATTAAGGATCAGGTGATTAGGACTGGAGGGAGGGATGCAGGGTAAGGAATGGAAGGGAGAGATCAGGGATACAGCAAGAAGGATGGAGGGAGGGAGGGATGGATAAAGTGAGAGGGGGATGGAGATGTTGTGGGTGGAAGGAGGGAGGGATCAGGGATAGAGCGAGACTCAAAAAGGATGGATGGAGAAAGAGATGCTCAGGGTGGATGGAGGGGGGAATGGAGACAGATGGATGGATAGAGAGAAAGAGATTCTCGGGGCAGGTGTCTATCTGATCCAGATTTACGTTGTAAACAGCATTCCGAAGTTTGATATTCTGTGGCATTGAGTTTGACATTCCATGGATAAATCCCCTTAGAATGCTTCCCATTACAGGAACGCTGCTCCCATCTAACATTCCTGCCCGGCACAGACAGACAGGCCCTATATGGGCTGACCCAGAGAGACCAGCCCTCTCCGCGGTCCAACCACCGCCAGGAATACACAAGCCAGCAATGCTCAGGAAGAGACATCGATCTGACCTGTCTGTCTATCAGTCTGTTAGTACCATGGATCCATCCCTTCTTCCCTCCATCAGTACATGTCTCTATCACTCTATCAGTCTGTCCAGTGGATCCCTCCATGATCTAGGCCTAGATTACTCTATCATTCTATCAGTCTGATAGAACGGATCCCTCCTCCTCTAGGCCTAGATTACTCTATCATTCTATCAGTCTGATAGAAAGGATCCCTCCTCCTCTAGGCCTAGATTACTCTATCATTCTATCAGTCTGATAGAAAGGATCCCTCCTCCTCTAGGCCTAGATTACTCTATCATTCTATCAGTCTGATAGAAAGGATCCCTCCTCCTCTAGGCCTAGATTACTCTATCATTCTATCAGTCTGATAGAACGGATCCCTCCTCCTCTAGGCCTAGATTACTCTATCATTCTATCAGTCTGATAGAAAGGATCCCTCCTCCTCTAGGCCTAGATTACTCTATCATTCTATCAGTCTGATAGAAAGGATCCCTCCTCCTCTAGGCCTAGATTACTCTATCATTCTATCAGTCTGATAGAAAGGATCCCTCCTCCTCTAGGCCTAGATTACTCTATCATTCTATCAGTCTGATAGAACGGATCCCTCCTCCTCTAGGCCTAGATTACTCTATCATTCTATCAGTCTGATAGAACGGATCCCTCCTCCTCTAGGCCTAGATTACTCTATCATTCTATCAGTCTGATAGAAAGGATCCCTCCTCCTCTAGGCCTAGATTACTCTATCATTCTATCAGTCTGATAGAAAGGATCCCTCCTCCTCTAGGCCTAGATTACTCTATCATTCTATCAGTCTGATAGAAAGGATCCCTCCTCCTCTAGGCCTAAATGGGTCTATCAGCCTGTCAATGGGACATCTCAGAGAGTGATATGTCTATTGCCAGGAATTTACAGACAGCAACCTCAGGAATAGCTCTCTCCTAAACCAGTAGAAGCCCTTACAGAGTAGGATAAGTTCCCTCTAGTCATGGTCAGTTTTGCATCTTTCTCCCTTAATGGTTTAACTTAGCAGGCCATGTTGGGGGGACTTTAGCTCAGTCGGTCCTAGAACTGTGCTTAGAGAGCCTGTTGCACCATCGAACAACACTGTAAGCCCATCAGACAAAGACAGGCAGACTCTGAACCCTTCCAAGAAAGTTTATCTTTATTTACTGCTCTACACCAAACGTTAGGAGAAGAGATTTGAAACAAATGTGTTTCCACTGATCCCTACAGGGCCTGATCCAGTGGTGTTTTGAACCTGGGCCAAGCAGTCTGGTAGAGTTGCAGGACGAAAGACTGCTCTAAGATCAGTTGATGTATGTTTCTCTGAGGTTAATGGTTAAGATTTGGCAGAGTGAGACTGATCCAGAGTGGCATTATCTGATGTTGAAAGGTCTGTAGATCCCCTATAAACAAGTCACCTTCACAGTAGATAAGCTGCGTAAGGTAGAGGCTGGACACAAGGTAGCCAATGAGCAATGCTCAACATTGTTATCAGACATTACTACAGTGCACAATTAGTAACACCATCAACCATTGGCTAGGTGTAAGGAAGAAAGATATGACACTGCAGTGACGGGCCATCCTAGATGTTTTTGTGATGAAGGCATCATGTCGAATCAGGATGACCGCCGTTTAACTCAGAGCTTTCTCTCCAGGTGAGACATCAGCACTAAGAGACGGAATACAGAAAGAAGCTCGGAATACACATTCATCTTCCGGTTAATCCTCTCGGAAAACATGGAGCGTGAGAGGGCAAAGGGCCTGACACATACCTTCCACCTCCCGCCCGGAGAAAAGGATGAAGATGGAGAGAGAACGAGGGAGGAGAAGGAGGAGGAGGGATACAGTGATAGAACAATCCCCTTGGTATTTCTCTTGAAGATAAGGTCTGGAATTTAAAGATGTCTCAGTTGGAGAGGAATGAGAAGAATCTGACAACAGTATCATGTATGGAAAAAATAACTCATATAGGCCTATACAGACAATGGTGTATCATGCATATAATATGAAACAAATGTATATTACACTTGGTCTTTCGCATAGGGTATTTGGAAATGATCACTTTTAGCCCAGCAAGGCCATAGCGTCAGCTCGGTTTAATTGACAAGTGTCTCAGCTGCTTGTTTGAATACCAGAAGGCAAAAAGACACCAGCCAGCGGACGACAATGTCTGTGAGTGTTGTCTGTGTCTGTGCTCCTTCTCAGTATACAAAATTGGACACATGGTTTGCTGTAACCATGCTTACTCACATCATTTTTCCCTCTTGAGTTGTAGGCTAAGTCACTGCCTATACCATGTACCATTCAGTAGCTGAGGGCATCTACACATTCCTGCACGGTCAACATGTTCAATCCCAAAGCCTCTCAAGTCTTCCTAATTCTGTCATCACTGATTCCAGACAGTAACATAAATACATCAGATTGTATCTGATCGTACTTCTGATTTTTCTGCCATCACACCTTAGTTGTTACTGAGGTATTCTCCCTCTCCTGGCCTAGTGCTACACTACATACAGTAGACCTACCATCACACCTTAGTTGTTACTGAGGTATTCTCCCTCTCCTGGCCTGGTGCTACACTACATACAGTATACCTACCATCACACCTTAGTTGTTACTGAGGTATTCTCCCTCTCCTGGCCTAGTGCTACACTACATACAGTAGACCTACCATCACACCTTAGCTGTTTCTGAGGTATTCTCCCTCTCCTACTCTGGTGCTTCACTACATACAGTAGACCTACCATCACACCTTAGTTGTTACCGAGGTATTCTCCCTCTCCTGGCCTGGTGCTTCACTACATAGAACTACCATCACACCTTAGCTTTTACTGAGGTATTCTCCCTCTCCTGGCCTAATGCTACACTACATACAGTAGACCTACCATCACACCTTAGCTGTTACTGAGGTATTCTCCCTCTCCTACTCTGGTGCTTCACTACATACAGTAGACCTACCATCACACCTTAGCTGTTACTGAGGTATTCTCCCTTTCCTACTCTGGTGCTTCACTACATACAGTAGACCTACAATCACACCTTAGTTGTTACTGAGGTATTCTCCCTCTCCTGGCCAAGTGCTTCACTACATACAGTAGACCTACCATCACACCTTAGCTGTTACTGAGGTATTCTCCCTCTCCTGGCCTAGTGCTTCACTACATACAGTAGACCTACAATCACACCTTAGATGTTACTGAGGTATTCTCTCTCTCCTGGCCTAGTGCTACACTACATACAGTAGACCTACCATCACACCTTAGTTGTTACCGAGGTATTCTCCCTCTCCTGGCCTGGTGCTTCACTACATAGAACTACCATCACACCTTAGCTGTTACTGAGGTATTCTCCCTCTCCTGGCCTAGTGCTACACTACATACAGTAGACCTACCATCACACCTTAGCTGTTACTGAGGTATTCTCCCTCTCCTGGCCTAGTGCTTCACTACATACAGTAGACTTACCATAACACCTTAGCTGTTACGGAGGTATTCTCCCTCTCATGGCCTAGTGCTACACTACATACAGTAGACCTACCATCACACCTTAGCTGTTACTGAGGTATTCTCCCTCTCCTGGCCTAGTGCTTCACTACATACAGTAGACCTACCATCACACCTTAGTTGTTACTGAGGTATTCTCCCTCTCCTGGCCTAGTGCTACACTACATAGACCTACCATCACACCTTAGCTGTTACTGAGGTATTCTCCCTCTCCTGGCCTAGTGCTTCACTACATACAGTAGACCTACCATCACACCTTAGTTGTTACTGAGGTATTCTCCCTCTCCTGGCCTAGTGCTACACTACATACAGTAGACCTACCATCACACCTGGTTATTTTTTAAAAATGCCTTCCTCTCCATCTTAAATAAGCATGCCCCTTTCAAGAAATTTAGAACCAGGAACAGATATAGCCCTTGGTTCTCCCCAGACCTGACTGCCCTTAACCAACACAAAAATATCCTGTGGCGTTCTGCATTAGCATCGAACTGCCCCCGCGATATGCAACTTTTTAGGGAAGTTAGAAACCAATACACACAGGCAGTTAGAAACGCCAAGGCTAGCTTTTTCAAACAGAAATTTGCTTCGTGCAACTCCAACTCTAAAAAGTTCTGGGACATTGTAAAGTCCATGGAGAATAAGAACACCTCCTCCCAACTGCCCACTGCACTGAGGATAGGAAACTCTGTCACCACCGATAAGCCCACTATAATTGAGAATTTCAATAAGCATTTTTCTACGGCTGGCCATGCTTTCCACCTAACTACCCCTACTGCATTCAACAGCACTGTACCCCCCACAGCTACTCGCCCAAGCCTCCCCATTTCTCCTTCTCCCAAATCCATTCAGCTGATGTTCTGAAAGAGCTGCAAAATCTGGACCTCTACAAATCAGCTGGGCTTGACAATCTGGACCCTTTCTTTCTAAAATTATCTGCCGAAATTATTGCAACCCCTATTACTAGCCTGTTCAACCTCTCTTTCGTGTCGTCTGAGATTCCCATAGATTGGAAAGCAGCTGCTGTCATCCCCCTCTTCAAAGGAGGTGACACTCTTGACCCAAATTGCTACAGACCTATATCCATCCTACCCTGCCTTTCTAAGGTCTTCGAAAGCAAAGTCAACAAACAGATTACCGACTATTTCGAATCCCACCGCACCCTCTCCGCTATGCAATCTGGTTTCAGAGCTGGTCATGGGTGCACCTCAGCCACGCTCAAGGTCCTAAACGACATCGTAACCGCCATCGATAAGAAACAATACTGTGCTGCCGTATTCATTGACCTGGCCAAAGCTTTTGACTCTGTTAATCACCACATCCTCATCGGCAGACTTAGTAGCCTTGGTTTCTCAAACGATTGCGTCGCCTGGTTCACCAACTACTTCTCTGACAGAGTTCAGTGTGTCAAATCGGAGGGCCTACTGTCTGGACCTCTGGCAGTCTCTATGGGGGTACCACAGGGTTCAATTCTTGGGCCAACTCTTTTCTCTGTATATATAAATGATGTCGCTCTTGCTGCTGGTGAATCTCTGATCCACCTCTACGCAGACGACACCATTCTGTATACTTCTAGCCCTTCTTTGGACACTGTGTTAACAACCCTCCAGACGAGCTTCAATGCCATTCAACACTCCTTCCGTGGTCTCCAACTGCTCCTAAACACAAGTAAAACTAAATGCATGCTCTTCAACCGATCGTTGCCTGCACCTGCCCGCCCATCCAGCATAACTTCTCTGGACGGTTCTAACTTAGAATTTGTGGACAACTACAAATACCTAGGTGTCTGGTTAGACTGTAAACTCTCCTTCCAGACTCACATCAATCATCTCCAATCCAAAGTGAAATCTAGAATTGGCTTCCTATTTCGCAACAAAGCATCCTTCACTCATGCTGCCAAACATACCCTCGTAAAACTGACCATCCTACCAATCCTCGACTTCGGCGATGCCATTTACAAAATAGCCTCCAATACCCTACTCAACAAGCTGGATGCAGTCTATCACAGTGCCATCCGTTTTGTCACCAAAGCCCCATATACAACCCACCACTGCGACCTGTATGCTCTCGTTGGCTGGCCTTCACTTCATAATCGTCGCCAAACACATTGGCTCCAGGTCATCTACAAGACCCTGCTAGGTAAAGTCCCCCCTTATCTCCGCTCACTGGTCACCATAGCAGCACCCACCTGTAGCACGCGCTCCAGCAGGTATATCTCTCTGGTCACCCCTAAAGCCAACTCCTCCTTTGGTCGTCTCTCCTTCCAGTTCTCTGCTGCCAATGACTGGAACGAACTACAAAAATCTCTGAAACTGGAAACACTTATCTCCCTCACTAGCTTTAAGCACCAGCTGTCAGAGCAGCTCACAGATCACTGCACCTGTACATAGCCCATCTATAATTTAGCCCAAACTACTACCTCTTCCCCTACTGTATTTATTTATTTTATTTATTTTGCTCCTTTGCACCATATTATTTACATTTTAACTTTGAATTTTCTTCAAACTACAAATCTGCCATTCCAGTGTTTTTCTTGCTATACTTTATTTACTTTGCCACCATGGCATTTTTTTGCCTTTACCTCCCTTATCTCACATCATTTGCTCACATTGTATATAGTCTTATTTTTTTCTACTGTATTATTGACTGTATGTTGTTTACTCCATGTGTAACTCTGTGTTGTTGTATGTTGTCAAACTGCTTTGCTTTATCTTGGCCAGGTCGCAATTGTAAATGAGAACTTGTTCTCAACTTGCCTACCTGGTTAAATAAAGGTGAAAATAAATAAATAAAAAACACCTTAGTTGTTTTCTGAGGTATTCTCCCTCTCCTGGCCTAGTGCTACACTACCTACAGTAGACCTACCATCACACCTTAGCTGTTACTGAGGTATTCTCCCTCTCCTACTCTGGTGCTTCACTACATACAGTAGACCTACAATCACACCTTAGATGTTACTGAGGTATTCTCCCTCTCCTGGCCTAGTGCTACACTACATACAGTAGACCTACCATCACACCTTAGTTGTTACCGAGGTATTCTCCCTCTCCTGGCCTAGTGCTACACTACATACAGTAGACCTACCATCACACCTTAGATGTTACTGAGGTATTCTCCCTCTCCTGGCCTAGTGCTACACTACATACACTAGACCTACCATCATACCTTAGCTGTTACTGAGGTATTCTCCCTCTCCTGGCCTAGTGCTTCACTACATAGACCTACCATCACACCTTAGCTGTTACTGAGGTATTCTCCCTCCCCTGGCCTATTGCTACACTACATACAGTAGACCTACCATCACACCTTAGTTGTTACTGAGGTATTCTCCCTCTCCCGGCCTAGTGCTACACTACATACAGTAGACCTACCATCACACCTTAGCTGTTACTGAGGTATTCTTCCTCCCCTGGCCTGGTGCTACACTACATACAGTAGACCTACCATCACACCTTAGTTGTTACTGAGGTATTCTCCCTCTCCTGGCCTAGTGCTTCACTACATACAGTAGACCTACCATCACACCTTAGCTGTTACTGAGGTATTCTCCCTCTCCTGGCCTAGTGCTACACTGCACACACTAGACCTACCATCACACCTTAGTTGTTACTGAGGTATTCTCCCTCCCCTGGCCTGGTACTTCACTACATACAGTATACCTACCATCACACCTTAGTTGTTACTGAGGTATTCTCCCTCTCCTGGCCTAGTGCTACACTACATACAGTATACCTACCATCACACCTTAGTTGTTACTGAGGTATTCTCCCTCTCCTGGCCTAGTGCTTCACTACATACAGTAGACCTACCATCACACCTTAGCTGTTTCTGAGGTATTCTCCCTCCTCTGGCCTAGTGCTACACTACATACAGTAGACCTACCATCACACCTTAGTTGTTACTGAGGTATTCTCCCTCTCCTGGCCTAGTGCTACACCACATAGACCTACCATCACACCTTAGCTGTTACTGAGGTATTCTCCCTCCCCTGGCCTATTGCTACACTACATACAGTAGACCTACCATCACACCTTAGTTGTTACTGAGGTATTCTCCCTCTCCCGGCCTAGTGCTACACTACATACAGTAGACCTACCATCACACCTTAGCTGTTACTGAGGTATTCTCCCTCTCCTGGCCTAGTGCAACACTACATACAGTAGACCTACCATCACACCTTAGCTGTTACAGAGGTATTCTCCCTCTCCTGGCCTAATGCTACACTACATACAGTAGACCTACCATCACACCTTAGTTGTTACTGAGGTATTCTCCCTCCCCTGGCCTAGTGCTTCACTACATACAGTATACCTACCATCACACCTTAGTTGTTACTGAGGTATTCTCCCTCTCCTGGCCTAGTGCTTCACTACATACAGTAGACCTACCATCACACCTTAGCTGTTTCTGAGGTATTCTCCCTCCTCTGGCCTAGTGCTACACTACATACAGTAGACCTACCATCACACCTTAGTTGTTACTGAGGTATTCTCCCTCTCCTGGCCTAGTGCTACACCACATAGACCTACCATCACACCTTAGCTGTTACTGAGGTATTCTCCCTCCCCTGGCCTATTGCTACACTACATACAGTAGACCTACCATCACACCTTAGTTGTTACTGAGGTATTCTCCCTCTCCCGGCCTAGTGCTACACTACATACAGTAGACCTACCATCACACCTTAGCTGTTACTGAGGTATTCTCCCTCTCCTGGCCTAGTGCAACACTACATACAGTAGACCTACCATCACACCTTAGCTGTTACAGAGGTATTCTCCCTCTCCTGGCCTAATGCTACACTACATACAGTAGACCTACCATCACACCTTAGTTGTTACTGAGGTATTCTCCCTCCCCTGGCCTAGTGCTTCACTACATACAGTAGACCTACCATCACACCTTAGCTGTTACTGAGGTATTCTCCCTCTCCTGGCCTAGTGCTTCACTACATACAGTAGACCTACCATCACACCTTAGCTGTTACAGAGGTATTCTCCCTCTCCTGGCCTAGTGCTACACTACATACAGTAGACCTACCATCACACCTTAGCTGTTACTGAGGTATTCTCCCTCTCCTGGCCTAGTGCTACACTACATACAGTAGACCTACCATCACACCTTAGCTGTTAGTGAGGTATTCTCCCTCTCCTGGCCTAGTGCTTCACTACATACAGTAGACCTACCATCACACCTTAGCTGTTACAGAGGTATTCTCCCTCTCCTGGCCTAGTGCTACACTACATACAGTAGACCTACCATCACACCTTAGCTGTTACTGAGGTTTTCTCTCTCCCCTGGCCTGGTGCTTCACTACATACAGTAGACCTACCATCACACCTTAGCTGTTACTGAGGTATTCTCCCTCCCCTGGCCTAGTGCTTCACTACATACACTAGACCTACCATCATACCTTAGCTGTTACTGAGGTATTCTCCCTCTCCTGGCCTAGTGCTTCACTACATAGACCTACCATCACACCTTAGCTGGTACTGAGGTATTCTCCCTCCCCTGTCCTAGTGCTACACTACATACAGTAGACCTACCATCACACCTTAGTTGTTACTGAGGTATTCTCCCTCTCCTGGCCTAGTGCTTCACTACATACAGTAGACCTACCATCACACCTTAGCTGTTACTGAGGTATTCTCCCTCTCCTGGCCTAGTGCTACACTACATACAGTAGACCTACCATCACACCTTAGCTGTTACTGAGGTATTCTCCCTCTCCTGGCCTAGTGCTTCACTACATACAGTAGACCTACCATCACACCTTAGTTGTTACTGAGGTATTCTCCCTCTCCTGGCCTAGTGCTTCACGACATACAGTATACCTACCATCACACCTTAGCTTTTACGGAGGTATTCTCCCTCTCCTGGCCTAGTGCTACACTACATACAGTATACCTACCATCACACCTTAGCTGTTACTGAGGTATTCTCCCTCTCCTAGCCTAATGCTACACTACATACAGTAGACCTACCATCACACCTTAGTTGTTACTGAGGTATTCTCCCTCTCCTGGCCTAGTGCTTCACTACATACAGTATACCTACCATCACACCTTAGCTGTTACTGAGGTATTCTCCCTCTCCTGGCCTAGTGCTTCACTACATACAGTATACCTACCATCACACCTTAGCTATTACAGAGGTATTCTCCCTCTCCTGGCCTAGTGCTACACTACATACAGTAGACCTACCATCACACCTTAGCTGGTACTGAGGTATTCTCCCTCCCCTGGCCTAGTGCTACACTACATACAGTAGACCTACCATCACACCTTAGTTGTTACTGAGGTATTCTCCCTCTCCTGGCCTAGTGCTTCACTACATACAGTAGACCTACCATCACACCTTAGCTGTTACTAAGGTATTCTCCCTCTCCTGGCCTAGTGCTAAACTACATACAGTAGACCTACCATCACACCTTAGCTGTTACTGAGGTATTCTACCTCCCCTGGCCTGGTGCTTCACTACATACAGTAGACCTACCATCACACCTTAGTTGTTACTGAGGTATTCTCCCTCTCCTGGCCTAGTGCTTCACTACATACAGTAGACCTACCATCACACCTTAGCTGTTACTGAGGTATTCTCCCTCTCCTGGCCTAGTGCAACACTACATACAGTAGACCTACCATCACACCTTAGCTGTTACTGAGGTATTCTCCCTCTCCTGGCCTAGTGCTTCACTACATACAGTAGACCTACCATCACACCTTAGTTGTTACTGAGGTATTCTCCCTCTCCTGGCCTAGTGCTTCACGACATACAGTATACCTACCATCACACCTTAGCTTTTACGGAGGTATTCTCCCTCTCCTGGCCTAGTGCTACACTACATACAGTATACCTACCATCACACCTTAGCTGTTACTGAGGTATTCTCCCTCTCCTGGCCTAATGCTACACTACATACAGTAGACCTACCATCACACCTTAGTTGTTACTGAGGTATTCTCCCTCCCCTGGCCTAGTGCTTCACTACATACAGTAGACCTACCATCACACCTTAGCTGTTACTGAGGTATTCTCCCTCTCCTGGCCTAGTGCTACACTACATACAGTAGACCTACCATCACACCTTAGCTGTTACTGAGGTATTCTCCCTCTCCTGGCCTAGTGCTACACTACATACAGTAGACCTACCATCACACCTTAGCTGTTACTGAGGTATTCAACCTCCCCTGGCCTAGTGCTTCACTACATACAGTATACCTACCATCACACCTTAGCTGTTACTGAGGTTTTCTCCCTCCCCTGGCCTGGTGCTTCACTACATAGACCTACCATCACACCTTAGCTGTTACTGAGGTATTCTCCCTCCCCTGGCCTAGTGCTTCACTACATACACTAGACCTACCATCATACCTTAGCTGTTACTGAGGTATTCTCCCTCTCCTGGCCAAGTGCTTCACTACATAGACCTACCATCACACCTTAGCTGTTACTGAGGTATTCTCCCTCCCCTGGCCTAGTTCTACACTACATACAGTAGACCTACCATCACACCTTAGCTGTTACTGAGGTATTCTTCCTCCCCTGGCCTGGTGCTACACTACATACAGTAGACCTACCATCACACCTTAGTTGTTACTGAGGTATTCTCCCTCTCCTGGCCTAGTGCTTCACTACATACAGTAGACCTACCATCACACCTTAGCTGTTACTGAGGTATTCTCCCTCTCCTGGCCTAGTGCTTCACTACAAACAGTAGACCTACCATCACACCTTAGCTGTTTCTGAGGTATTCTCCCTCCCCTGGCCTAGTGCTACACTAAATACAGTAGACCTACCATCACACCTTAGTTGTTACTGAGGTATTCTCCCTCTCCTGGCCTAGTGCTACACCACATAGACCTACCATCACACCTTAGTTGTTACGGAGGTATTCTCCCTCTCCTGGCCTAGTGCTACACTACATAGACCTACCATCACACCTTAGTTGTTATGGAGGTATTCTCCCTCTCCTGGCCTAGTGCTACACTACATAGACCTACCATCACACCTTAGTTGTTATGGAGGTATTCTCCCTCCCCTGGCCTAGTGCTTCACTACATACACTAGACCTACCATCATACCTTAGCTGTTACTGAGGTATTCTCCCTCTCCTGGCCTAGTGCTTCACTACATAGACCTACCATCACACCTTAGCTGTTACTGAGGTATTCTCCCTCCCCTGGCCTATTGCTACACTACATACAGTAGACCTACCATCACACCTTAGTTGTTACTGAGGTATTCTCCCTCTCCCGGCCTAGTGCTACACTACATACAGTAGACCTACCATCACACCTTAGCTGTTACTGAGGTATTCTTCCTCCCCTGGCCTGGTGCTACACAACATACAGTAGACCTACCATCACACCTTAGTTGTTACTGAGGTATTCTCCCTCTCCTGGCCTAGTGCTTCACTACATACAGTAGACCTACCATCACACCTTAGCTGTTACTGAGGTATTCTCCCTCTCCTGGCCTAGTGCTACACTGCACACACTAGACCTACCATCACACCTTAGTTGTTACTGAGGTATTCTCCCTCCCCTGGCCTGGTACTTCACTACATACAGTATACCTACCATCACACCTTAGTTGTTACTGAGGTATTCTCCCTCTCCTGGCCTAGTGCTACACTACATACAGTATACCTACCATCACACCTTAGTTGTTACTGAGGTATTCTCCCTCTCCTGGCCTAGTGCTTCACTACATACAGTAGACCTACCATCACACCTTAGCTGTTTCTGAGGTATTCTCCCTCCTCTGGCCTAGTGCTACACTACATACAGTAGACCTACCATCACACCTTAGTTGTTACTGAGGTATTCTCCCTCTCCTGGCCTAGTGCTACACCACATAGACCTACCATCACACCTTAGTTGTTACGGAGGTATTCTCCCTCTCCTGGCCTAGTGCTACACTACATAGACCTACCATCACACCTTAGTTGTTACTGAGGTATTCTCCCTCTCCTGGCCTAGTGCAACACTACATACAGTAGACCTACCATCACACCTTAGCTGTTACTGAGGTATTCTCCCTCTCCTGGCCTAGTGCTTCACTACATACAGTAGACCTACCATCACACCTTAGTTGTTACTGAGGTATTCTCCCTCTCCTGGCCTAGTGCTTCACGACATACAGTATACCTACCATCACACCTTAGCTTTTACGGAGGTATTCTCCCTCTCCTGGCCTAGTGCTACACTACATACAGTATACCTACCATCACACCTTAGTTGTTACTGAGGTATTCTCCCTCTCCTGGCCTAATGCTACACTACATACAGTAGACCTACCATCACACCTTAGTTGTTACTGAGGTATTCTCCCTCCCCTGGCCTAGTGCTTCACTACATACAGTAGACCTACCATCACACCTTAGCTGTTACTGAGGTATTCTCCCTCTCCTGGCCTAGTGCTACACTACATACAGTAGACCTACCATCACACCTTAGCTGTTACTGAAGTATTCTCCCTCTCCTGGCCTAGTGCTACACTACATACAGTAGACCTACCATCACACCTTAGCTGTTACTGAGGTATTCAACCTCCCCTGGCCTAGTGCTTCACTACATACAGTATACCTACCATCACACCTTACCTGTTACTGAGGTTTTCTCCCTCCCCTGGCCTGGTGCTTCACTACATAGACCTACCATCACACCTTAGCTGTTACTGAGGTATTCTCCCTCCCCTGGCCTAGTGCTTCACTACATACACTAGACCTACCATCATACCTTAGCTGTTACTGAGGTATTCTCCCTCTCCTGGCCTAGTGCTTCACTACATAGACCTACCATCACACCTTTGCTGTTACTGAGGTATTCTCCCTCCCCTGGCCTAGTTCTACACTACATACAGTAGACCTACCATCACACCTTAGCTGTTACTGAGGTATTCTTCCTCCCCTGGCCTGGTGCTACACTACATACAGTAGACCTACCATCACACCTTAGTTGTTACTGAGGTATTCTCCCTCTCCTGGCCTAGTGCTTCACTACATACAGTAGACCTACCATCACACCTTAGCTGTTACTGAGGTATTCTCCCTCTCCTGGCCTAGTGCTTCACTACAAACAGTAGACCTACCATCACACCTTAGTTGTTACTGAGGTATTCTCCCTCTCCTGGCCTAGTGCTACACCACATAGACCTACCATCACACCTTAGTTGTTACGGAGGTATTCTCCCTCTCCTGGCCTAGTGCTACACTACATAGACCTACCATCACACCTTAGTTGTTATGGAGGTATTCTCCCTCTCCTGGCCTAGTGCTTCACTACATAGACCTACCATCACACCTTAGTTGTTATGGAGGTATTCTCCCTCCCCTGGCCTAGTGCTTCACTACATACACTAGACCTACCATCATACCTTAGCTGTTACTGAGGTATTCTCCCTCTCCTGGCCTAGTGCTTCACTACATAGACCTACCATCACACCTTAGCTGTTACTGAGGTATTCTCCCTCCCCTGGCCTATTGCTACACTACATACAGTAGACCTACCATCACACCTTAGTTGTTACTGAGGTATTCTCCCTCTCCCGGCCTAGTGCTACACTACATACAGTAGACCTACCATCACACCTTAGCTGTTACTGAGGTATTCTTCCTCCCCTGGCCTGGTGCTACACTACATACAGTAGACCTACCATCACACCTTAGTTGTTACTGAGGTATTCTCCCTCTCCTGGCCTAGTGCTTCACTACATACAGTAGACCTACCATCACACCTTAGCTGTTACTGAGGTATTCTCCCTCTCCTGGCCTAGTGCTACACTGCACACACTAGACCTACCATCACACCTTAGTTGTTACTGAGGTATTCTCCCTCCCCTGGCCTGGTACTTCACTACATACAGTATACCTACCATCACACCTTAGTTGTTACTGAGGTATTCTCCCTCTCCTGGCCTAGTGCTACACTACATACAGTATACCTACCATCACACCTTAGTTGTTACTGAGGTATTCTCCCTCTCCTGGCCTAGTGCTTCACTACATACAGTAGACCTACCATCACACCTTAGCTGTTTCTGAGGTATTCTCCCTCCTCTGGCCTAGTGCTACACTACATACAGTAGACCTACCATCACACCTTAGTTGTTACTGAGGTATTCTCCCTCTCCTGGCCTAGTGCTACACCACATAGACCTACCATCACACCTTAGTTGTTACGGAGGTATTCTCCCTCTCCTGGCCTAGTGCTACACTACATAGACCTACCATCACACCTTAGTTGTTATGGAGGTATTCTCCCTCTCCTGGCCTAGTGCTACACTACATAGACCTACCATCACACCTTAGTTGTTATGGAGGTATTCTCCCTCCCCTGGCCTAGTGCTTCACTACATACACTAGACCTACCATCATACCTTAGCTGTTACTGAGGTATTCTCCCTCTCCTGGCCTAGTGCTTCACTACATAGACCTACCATCACACCTTAGCTGTTACTGAGGTATTCTCCCTCCCCTGGCCTATTGCTACACTACATACAGTAGACCTACCATCACACCTTAGTTGTTACTGAGGTATTCTCCCTCTCCCGGCCTAGTGCTACACTACATACAGTAGACCTACCATCACACCTTAGCTGTTACTGAGGTATTCTTCCTCCCCTGGCCTGGTGCTACACTACATACAGTAGACCTACCATCACACCTTAGTTGTTACTGAGGTATTCTCCCTCTCCTGGCCTAGTGCTTCACTACATACAGTAGACCTACCATCACACCTTAGCTGTTACTGAGGTATTCTCCCTCTCCTGGCCTAGTGCTACACTACACACACTAGACCTACCATCACACCTTAGTTGTTACTGAGGTATTCTCCCTCCCCTGGCCTGGTACTTCACTACATACAGTATACCTACCATCACACCTTAGTTGTTACTGAGGTATTCTCCCTCTCCTGGCCTAGTGCTACACTACATACAGTATACCTACCATCACACCTTAGTTGTTACTGAGGTATTCTCCCTCTCCTGGCCTAGTGCTTCACTACATACAGTAGACCTACCATCACACCTTAGCTGTTTCTGAGGTATTCTCACTCCCCTGGCCTAGTGCTACACTACATACAGTAGACCTACCATCACACCTTAGTTGTTACTGAGGTATTCTCCCTCTCCTGGCCTAGTGCTACACCACATAGACCTACCATCACACCTTAGTTGTTACGGAGGTATTCTCCCTCTCCTGGCCTAGTGCTACACTACATAGACCTACCATCACACCTTAGTTGTTATGGAGGTATTCTCCCTCTCCTGGCCTAGTGCTACACTACATAGACCTACCATCACACCTTAGTTGTTATGGAGGTATTCTCCCTCTCCTGGCCTAGTGCTACACTACATAGACCTACCATCACACCTTAGCTGTTACTGAGGTATTCTCCCTCTCCTGGCCTAGTGCTACACTACATACAGTAGACCTACTATCACACCTTAGATGTTACTGAGGTATTCTCCCTCCCCTGGCCAAGTGCTTCACTACATACAGTAGACCTACCATCACACCTTAGCTGTTACTGAGGTATTCTCCCTCTCCTGGCCTAGTGCTACACTACATACAGTAGACCTACCATCATACCTTAGTTGTTACTGAGGTATTCTCCCTCCCCTGGCCTAGTGCTACACTACATACAGTAGACCTACCATCACACCTTAGTTGTTACTGAGGTATTCTCCCTCTCCTGGCCTAGTGCTTCACTACATACAGTAGACCTACCATCACACCTTAGTTGTTACTGAGGTATTCTCCCTCCCCTGGCCTAGTGCTTCACTACATACAGTATACCTACCATCACACCTTAGTTGTTACTGAGGTATTCTCCCTCTCCTGGCCTAGTGCTACACTACATACAGTATACCTACCATCACACCTTAGTTGTTACTGAGGTATTCTCCCTCTCCTGGCCTAGTGCTACACTACATAGACCTACCATCACACCTTAGCTGTTACTGAGGTATTCTCCCTCCCCTGGCCTAGTGCTACACTACATACAGTAGACCTACCATCACACCTTAGTTGTTACTGAGGTATTCTCCCTCTCCTGGCCTAGTGCTACACTACATAGACCTACCATCACACCTTAGTTGTTACTGAGGTATTCTCCCTCCCCTGGCCAAGTGCTACACTACATACAGTAGACCTACCATCACACCTTAGCTGTTACTGAGGTATTCTCCCTCTCCTGGCCTAGTGCTACACTACATACAGTATACCTACCATCACACCTTAGTTGTTACTGAGGTATTCTCCCTCTCCTGGCCTAGTGCTACACTACATACAGTAGACCTACCATCACACCTTAGCTGTTTCTGAGGTATTCTCCCTCCCCTGGCCTAGTGCTTCACTACATACACTAGACCTACCATCATACCTTAGCTGTTACTGAGGTATTCTCCCTCTCCTGGCCTAGTGCTTCACTACATAGACCTACCATCACACCTTAGCTGTTACTGAGGTATTCTCCCTCCCCTGGCCTATTGCTACACTACATACAGTAGACCTACCATCACACCTTAGTTGTTACTGAGGTATTCTCCCTCTCCCGGCCTAGTGCTACACTACATACAGTAGACCTACCATCACACCTTAGCTGTTACTGAGGTATTCTTCCTCCCCTGGCCTGGTGCTACACTACATACAGTAGACCTACCATCACACCTTAGTTGTTACTGAGGTATTCTCCCTCTCCTGGCCTAGTGCTTCACTACATACAGTAGACCTACCATCACACCTTAGCTGTTACTGAGGTATTCTCCCTCTCCTGGCCTAGTGCTACACTACACACACTAGACCTACCATCACACCTTAGTTGTTACTGAGGTATTCTCCCTCCCCTGGCCTGGTACTTCACTACATACAGTATACCTACCATCACACCTTAGTTGTTACTGAGGTATTCTCCCTCTCCTGGCCTAGTGCTACACTACATACAGTATACCTACCATCACACCTTAGTTGTTACTGAGGTATTCTCCCTCTCCTGGCCTAGTGCTTCACTACATACAGTAGACCTACCATCACACCTTAGCTGTTTCTGAGGTATTCTCACTCCCCTGGCCTAGTGCTACACTACATACAGTAGACCTACCATCACACCTTAGTTGTTACTGAGGTATTCTCCCTCTCCTGGCCTAGTGCTACACCACATAGACCTACCATCACACCTTAGTTGTTACGGAGGTATTCTCCCTCTCCTGGCCTAGTGCTACACTACATAGACCTACCATCACACCTTAGTTGTTATGGAGGTATTCTCCCTCTCCTGGCCTAGTGCTACACTACATAGACCTACCATCACACCTTAGTTGTTATGGAGGTATTCTCCCTCTCCTGGCCTAGTGCTACACTACATAGACCTACCATCACACCTTAGCTGTTACTGAGGTATTCTCCCTCTCCTGGCCTAGTGCTACACTACATACAGTAGACCTACTATCACACCTTAGATGTTACTGAGGTATTCTCCCTCCCCTGGCCAAGTGCTTCACTACATACAGTAGACCTACCATCACACCTTAGCTGTTACTGAGGTATTCTCCCTCTCCTGGCCTAGTGCTACACTACATACAGTAGACCTACCATCATACCTTAGTTGTTACTGAGGTATTCTCCCTCCCCTGGCCTAGTGCTACACTACATACAGTAGACCTACCATCACACCTTAGTTGTTACTGAGGTATTCTCCCTCTCCTGGCCTAGTGCTTCACTACATACAGTAGACCTACCATCACACCTTAGTTGTTACTGAGGTATTCTCCCTCCCCTGGCCTAGTGCTTCACTACATACAGTATACCTACCATCACACCTTAGTTGTTACTGAGGTATTCTCCCTCTCCTGGCCTAGTGCTACACTACATACAGTATACCTACCATCACACCTTAGTTGTTACTGAGGTATTCTCCCTCTCCTGGCCTAGTGCTACACTACATAGACCTACCATCACACCTTAGCTGTTACTGAGGTATTCTCCCTCCCCTGGCCTAGTGCTACACTACATACAGTAGACCTACCATCACACCTTAGTTGTTACTGAGGTATTCTCCCTCTCCTGGCCTAGTGCTACACTACATAGACCTACCATCACACCTTAGTTGTTACTGAGGTATTCTCCCTCCCCTGGCCAAGTGCTACACTACATACAGTAGACCTACCATCACACCTTAGCTGTTACTGAGGTATTCTCCCTCTCCTGGCCTAGTGCTACACTACATACAGTATACCTACCATCACACCTTAGTTGTTACTGAGGTATTCTCCCTCTCCTGGCCTAGTGCTACACTACATACAGTAGACCTACCATCACACCTTAGCTGTTTCTGAGGTATTCTCCCTCCCCTGGCCTAGTGCTACACTACATACAGTAGACCTACCATCACACCTTAGTTGTTACTGAGGTATTCTCCCTCTCCTGGCCTAGTGCTACACCACATAGACCTACCATCACACCTTAGTTGTTACGGAGGTATTCTCCCTCTCCTGGCCTAGTGCTACACTACATACAGTAGACCTACCATCACACCTTAGCTGTTACTGAGGTATTCTCCCTCTCCTGGCCTAGTGCTACACTACATAGAACTACCATCACACCTTAGTTGTTACTGAGGTATTCTCCCTCTCCTGGCCTAGTGCTACACTACATACAGTAGACCTACCATCACACCTTAGCTGTTACTGAGGTATTCTCCCTCTCCTGGCCTAGTGCTACACTACATAGACCTACCATCACACCTTAGCTGTTACTGAGGTATTCTCCCTCCCCTGGCCTAGTGCTACACTACATACAGTAGACCTACCATCACACCTTAGTTGTTACTGAGGTATTCTCCCTCTCCTGGCCTAGTGCTACACTACATAGACCTACCATCACACCTTAGTTGTTACTGAGGTATTCTCCCTCCCCTGGCCAAGTGCTACACTACATACAGTAGACCTACCATCACACCTTAGCTGTTACTGAGGTATTCTCCCTCTCCTGGCCTAGTGCTACACTACATACAGTAGACCTACCATCACACCTTAGCTGTTACTGAGGTATTCTCCCTCCCCTGGCCTAGTGCTACACTACATACAGTAGACCTACCATCACACCGTAGCTGTTACTGAGGTATTCTCCCTCTCCTGGCCTAGTGCTACACTATATACAGTAGACCTACCATCACACCTCAGTTGTTACTGAGGTATTCTCCCTCCCCTGGCCTAGTGCTACACTACATACAGTAGACCTACCATCACACCTTAGTTGTTACTGAGGTATTCTCCCTCCCCTGGCCAAGTGCTACACTACATACAGTAGACCTACCATCACACCTTAGTTGTTACTGAGGTATTCTCCCTCCCCTGGCCAAGTGCTACACTACATACCGTAGACCTACCATCACACCTTAGCTGTTACTGAGGTATTCTCCCTCTCCTGGCCTAGTGCTACACTACATACAGTAGACCTACCATCACACCTTAGAATCCCAATTCATTCAATTTCTTACATGGTGTTTTCCTAAAGTCAGTTTTCGTTAATGTGACCATTAGGGTTCTTAGTAATTGCCTAGCGTGTATTTACCTCGCCTTAAATCACAGAAAGAACTTCTCCGGGTAGAGGAGGATGGAGAGACTTGAAGCGGAGATGACTGATGTAAAAAAACAGAAAGTGTATAATTTGTAGGTTTTACAGGAGCTATGTTTAAACCAGTCCGTCTCTCTCTTCAGAGGCAGGAGAGGGCTTAGAGCTGCATCAGGCCTGACCTGGAGCTACAGAAAACCACATGTATTGCTTCAGTATGTACAGTATGTCAGCATGAAGACCGTACATGAATGGTGCTGAGAGATGCAGGGACAGGTAAGTTAAGTAAAGTGATGGCTGATGATGGAAGGAGAGAAAAAGTGAAGAGCAAAAGTAGTGGAGAGTGGAATCTACTCAGTCGTTTTGTCATGTTGATGATCAGGGTGTTTACCTAGTGAGAAATGATCAGTCATACTGTCCGTGATAGATTAAAGACGTCATTGAGAGTTTAGACAAGAGACTTGAACTCATATCCTCAAACATCATTAGCTTCACTTTCCCACCCGGAGGTCACCAGTTAGATGTGGTTTGTGTCACAGTCATCACATGATGGTCAGCAGCATGAAAACATTTTGAAAGCTCTTATCAGTCTGGAAGCTTATTGTCTGAATTGGTCGCTGAATAAACCCTCTGAATCAATGTGGTCTGACACGCACGCACGCACGCACGCACGCATGCACGCACGCACGCACACACACACACACACACACACACACACACACATACACACACACACACGTGCAAACACACACACAAAAGAGAAGGAATGAAGGAATGATAGCTGATGTCATCTTGATACAGTGTCATATTAGGCCTAGACCTCTTGCTTTCTTCCGCCCATGGGCTTATTTGGTTGTGATTGTGAAAAGACGGTTTGGGCGCCCAGTGTTTTTCCATGTTACAGGTACTGACTGACACACACAAGCAGAGAGAGAGCTCTATGGGTAGGTGTGTGTGTGTGTGTGTGTGTGTGTGTGTGTGTGTGTGTGTGTGTGTGTGTGTGTGTGTGTGTGTGTGTGTGTGTGTGTGTGTGTGTGTGTGTGTGTGTGTGTGTGTTAGAGGGCCAGTTGGACAGGGTTATGGGGCTATTCCATTGGCAATCTCAATCAAGCCCAGCTAAAGTATTTGAAATGTTTTGGTCTGATAATGTTACCTGACAAGCCCACATTTCCAACCAAATCCCTGAATTTATGGAAGAAGTTACTGAAGATCTGGGAATGTCAGTCGCCAGTCTCGGAATGTCCATTAAAATATCTCCTGTCATGTTTTTTTCTTCTTCTCTTTTTTAATTAGGACCATCCCTTCCCTCTTTTATTTGAACTCTTTCTTTGCTGGCCTGAAAGAGACAGAAATGCATTCTTCGCTTTCTGTCTCATTTGAACATTGACCTGTGGGACTTTTGTCTTCACTGTCTATTTTTCTATGTCCTCAAGTCAATATCCTTCCCCCAGGTCTTTTGTTTCAATTACACCCCCTCTCTCTCTCTCTCCCTCTCTCTCTCTCTCTCTCTTCATCTGTTGAAGTGGTAGTTCTGCCTAGCATCAATGCCAACCAACTCAACCTCTGACCAGCCTAGCCCGCCATTCAACTTCAAAACAGCTTTAAGTTATTAGCCTCCAGATTTCATTTTTCCCATGAAGCAGCCTTTGCATCCATCGGAAAACACCTGGGCTGGGCCCCTCAGAACTAAATTTATACCTGTTAAATATAATCCCAATATGACACATTTCTATGTCAAACACCAATCCAACAATCAAACTGCTAACCGTCAAAACTCAAGTGAGTATACGGGCTTGGCGCTTTGGCGAGGAACGGGTTAGTGTACCCCCCCTTCGTTTCACCCCCCCCATCCTGTCTCGTCCCCCCTTCTTTTCGGAGGGATATATAATGGAGGTTGGGACTCTGTTGCATCTCAGCATCACTCGTGGACACTAATCCACTGTTCACTCGTTTACTTAGAGAGGAAGAGGGATCAACAAAAGAGAAGAGGGGAGATATGAGGTCTCTACTGAAGCTGGTTGTTCTGCTGTTCTGTGTCCAGAGAGGAGAGGGACACTGGCTGCGCTCACTACTCGGTAAGGACAGATGGGGGTCACGACTCACGACCTTTGACATTAGAGATGGGACAGGATAGAATTTCTTCCTATTTTCATCAGTTTTGTACTGGGTTATATGTACCTAGATATTGTTGTGTACTTTGAGATTGGTTTACATCAGGATGATGTTTGAAACTGGGACTTGAGTGATAAGGCATACACAGTCACTGGAGAATTTTGAGAGCATATTGTGTAATTTCAGTTCTGAAGTTTTTCTGTAGGGTAGCACTGACTATCAGTCTACTGCAGTCTATAGTGTAATGATTTCTGGTCCAAGCTGGTGTGATGAGTGTTTTAATAACCCTCTCTTTTTATCTCCATCTTTCAGAGCAGCGAGGGCAAGCATCATCCCCCCCATCAGAGGAGGAGAGGAGAGGTGGAGGAGGAGAATCCAACAAAGGGAACGACAACAATAAGAACACAGAAGGTTCCGGATTTGGAGTAGAAGACCAGAGGGGTTCTGTCCCATTCCCAGCCCCAATCGTCCCAATCCGGTCCCGCCGCTCTTCAACCCAATGTCGTCTCCGCTCCATCCTCCTCCAGGTACGAGAGCTGGGTCTGGGCTATGACGCGGACGAGACCGTCCTCTTCAAGTACTGCAGCGGAGACTGTCCCCGTGTCCGCTCCAACCATGATCTGACCCTGACCAACCTGCTCCTGAGGGGGGCGCTGCCCGAGCAGAGTGGAGAGCTGTGGCAGAATGGACCATGCTGCAGGCCCACCCACCATGAAGATATAGCCTTTTTGGATAATGCCCATCGCTGGCACAAAGTGGAGAAGCTGTCGGCTGCTGGGTGTAACTGTGTGGGTTAATGAGGAGCTGGACATGAAGGGGGAGGGCCTGGGACTGAACATTCACTTTTGGGCCGTGGTCATTGGCTGTTCAGAATGCAATGGGAGAGGCATAGAAGCTCAGGCTGTGCTGTAAAAATTGAGATCCAGGAGGAAAGAGATTACGGATGTAGCTATTATTTGCTAGAAAGAAATGCATTCCTTTTGCATATGTATATTTATATTTATTTAAAGTTGCTTGAATGGATCTTATTTTGCTGCATAGATGAAATGAATAGTGGTTAACACTATGGTTGATTGTTGAGTAAAATTGTTACAATTCGAAAAAAAGGTCCTCAGCAAACCAACAAGGTATTTATGTAAAATAAATTATTTATTTATTTGAGATGATTCCTGTATGATGCTACTTAATTTATTTTGTCCATGTGCCATGTTCATATGTACAACTCGTAATAAAGACAACCATATCTACATGTTTTATGATCAATGTTGGTGAGTGATATTACATTTTCCCTCATGGCTACTAAGAAATATATATTAGAGCCTAGGATTCATTTGGAAAACAAGAAGGGTTTATTCAAAACTCATCATTTACAAAAAAATGTACAATGAATATAAGTAAAAACAATATTGATAACACTGGGACATCAGCGATACTTTGATTGATATATTCCATATTTTAGCCATGGAAGCAACGGCACGTCACTTCTCAACCACACAACCATTTCCCTCAACCAAAATCCCATCCCTGACCCTGAGTCAAGAACAGACAGTTCATGTACAGTAGGGAACTCATCAGTTCTGACGATATCATGACTCTTGTCCTTTCTGTTATGTCCATCTAATGATTACTCTGCTTTTTCCTGTTGAACAACCACCAGGTCCTCCTCAGTTTCCTCTGGCTCCGCCCCCCACACCTGGACACGTCCCTCCATGGCCGTGAGGAGGCGGGTCTCCGAGGGATGGAAAGACAGCGATTGGACGACAGCCTTCCCGACTGGCAGCTTCAGCGTCAGAGAACCCTGAGAGAGAAACAAGAGATGTTCAAAAATCGAAAGAATCCAACACCAATAGGCACACAATTCTGGTACTCGAGCAACAGGGGTGCTACTCATGTTTTCATCCTTAATAGCGAACATACTAAGTTCTTGAATCTGCAGCTGTTAACATTTACAGATAATGCTGTGCTATTCCGTTTCAAATACGCATCCAGTTAGCAAAATCAATAAATCAAATCACTTAATTTTAATAGGTAGGGGAGCTATCTATTAAATTAACAAATCATCCATCCCTCGTACCTCTACCAGGTCCCAGCAGTACACGTGTCCGTCCTCAGAGCAGCTCAGTACGTGAGTATCCTTACTGGACAGACAGCAGTCCAGCTTGTAGCCCTTCATCTTGTGTCCTTTATACTCTCCCAGCATCTCCCCTGTGCTCTTGTCCAGTAGACGCACGGTGGAGTCCAGGCTGGAGGTCAGAGTGCACTGGGCGTCCGCACTGAAACACACACACGTGATGGGGCCTGGAACACAGAGACAAACACATAACAAATCAATGCGACTCAGGGTGGTTTAGGTACAGAAGTTAGTGATAGTTAGTACAACAACTAGTTGGTAAGACTAGATACTGACTGTTGATGAAGTCCACATGCAGCTGGCCCATCCGCAGGTCATATCGTCTCACTCTCCCATCCACTGACCTGGAGAAAGACATGAGATAGAAAAGATACTTAGATGACTCTTCTATAAGAATGAAACTGAAATGAACAGAAAGGTTCAGACTTGGTACTGACCCAGTGAGCAGCTCGTGTTCAGACACCTTCAGACTGCTGACACCATCTTGAGCCTCGTCCAGAATCTGGATGGGGTCAAATTTTCTGGACCTGGTGTCCCAGCAACGCACTGTACCATCTATGGAGCCTAGAGATCGACACGCATACACACACACACTTGAGATGGGTCCTGTTGTGGATGAGCAGGACAATGCTGAAACCACAGACCTGGTTGTAGAGGTGACTGAGATGCACTTTGCTGAGGAGGGATGGAGGAACGAGAAAACTCACCAGATAAAATGACTGTAGCTTCTTCATTGAACTGGACACAGTTGACTTTCTGCAAACAGAGAGACAGGCCAGAGGCCATATCCATGTAAATAAATGGCTCTACTTAGAGGTTTTGTTGTTGTATTCTTTCCTGTCTCTATTCCTTCAACATAAACATATTTTTCTATATTTGTTTCTGACCCACCTGACCTCTTCGACCCGCCTCTTTCCCCCTCCCTTTAAACTCTATCTCCATCTCCTTCTCTGTGAAACAGGAAAATATAGTTTTATTGTTTTCTCTCACCCCCGCGTGACCCCTGAGTTTCCGGGTGACCTGTCCCGTGGCGACGTCCCAGAGGATTACCGTCTTGTCCGAGCTGCAGGAACACAGCTGGCTGTTGTCATAAGAACTAGGGAAGGAATCGATGGTAAGACACACACCATTACTTCAGATCATATTCCCCCAGGGGCCCAGAGGCAGCAGGGAGACAGTGAAGGACAAAGCAGGCAGATGGATAGAGGAAGACTACACAAGCAAGCATGTAGATTGATCACATAGAGAATGACCCGCAGAGGCAAGACTGACAGAGTAAAGGACACAGAAGGCAGATGGATGGATAGGGGAACATAAACAAGAATACTGAATGAGTAAAAAATGTGCTACTTCTTATCTATCAACTATACCGTATGTATCCATGTGTAATGCATATCTCCTACTTCATACAGGGGAACATACAGGCATTGGCGTCTGCATATAGGCTAGCTATCACACTGAAAGAGAACGCTTATTGAAGTTAAGTGCTTCCCACTCAATCAGATCTAGGATCAGCTTTATTTAACCCAAATTTGACCTTTACCAAACACATTCTTCAATAAAGAGTTCCTCAATCAGCTGTCTGTATTGCTTTAGAGCAAGGGTCTCCAACAGGCAGATCTACAAATAGCTCTCAGCCCACCCGTGAGTAGCTTGCCAATCAATTCTGAAAGTGCGTGCATTTTTAAAATGTGTTCCATCGCAAACGGTCATAAATATAAAGCTCCCGGCTACTATCCAATCAAAGCCACAGTGACATTATCCCACCCCTGGTTGGCCACTACTGGCTTCAAAATCCAAACTTAGCACAATATCTGCCAATTCATTTCCTGCAATATTGCTGTCTGTTTAGTGCACGCGTTTGTCTATCACTCTGTTTGTAGGAAAGTTAACAATGATGATAACCGTCTTGTGGGTAGACAGAACGTTTTTGGGGAAAGTCTTTCTCAATTAAATGTTAAGTGCAAAGTAGGCTTACCTGACAGAACTATATTATGATTATTTGTATCAATTGGGTGGCGATTGTTTTGCAAACCCTGCCATGACGTGCTGCAGCAGTAGGCTCAGCAGAAACATCGCTCAACTGACACATTCCTCTCTACACTAAAACATTTAAATGAATAGATTTTTTTTCTTCAGATGTGGTTTAAGCACTGACATGGACTCAAAACATCCATTTTCAATGTTTCTCTTTGAATAATTGTAATATTGAGAGTTGTTTTAAAAATGATTTTACGAGGTATATTGACATAAAACACATCTGTTGTACACCTAGGACCCGGGGAAGAGTTGCAGGTCTCATGCCAGAACAGGATGGAGACCCCTGCTGTAGAGACACCAAATCATCACATTTTAGACTGTTCTGGAGACCAAAAAAACTCTAATCAGATTTAAAAATGTATCTAACTCAGTGGAGATGAGAGGGATCTCCATAGTAAGCCATCCCTGAGGCCGGGTCTGGTAACTCGTACCTCTGCAGGTTAACAATTAACTAACGGACCGCACAAGTTTATGCAAGAGGGCTTTATAACCAAAAAGAGCGCAATGCATCGATCTACAAGACTTCAAAGAGGGCCAGCTTACTTTCTGATACAGGTTTGTGTAATAATACAGACCCATCAGCATCTAGCACCTCGTATCCATGGCCACTGTACGTCTTCAGTAGTGTCCCTCGACTTACACTCCACAACTTCAGAGACTTGTCACTGCCGCAAGACAGCAGGTAGTTACCATCAGCTGAGAAAGAGAGGGAGAGGGGTGGGGGAGAGAGAGACAGGGAGGGAGAAAGTGTTGGGTCAAGAGAAAATGAGAGGATGAAAAACACCCGAAACACGTTATGTAGACACAGCCTCTCATGACATACACAAGCAGCTCCAAGTTGACCAAAAGTCAATGCACCTGACGGTATGGGTGTTTGTTTGAGTTCTCACCATTGAATCGCACAGCTCTTACAGCCCCTTGTTGGCAGTCTATGGTCCTGAGAAGGTGTTGGGGGAGCTGAGGGACCTCAGGTTTGGGCTGGGGAAACGACATTTCACACTTCTGCCTGTAGAAAGAGAGATTGAAACATATAGCTATTATTTTTCTCCTGACTTGAGCATCAACTACGTTAACGTTAGTAGTGGAAAGAGCAAGTGCTATGGAAATAGCATCATGGAACTTGGATAGATATCTACCTGAAATACCTTGCTTGTTCGCTTTAGTTTGATGAGAGAGCAATCATTAACTGACTCATATTGATTTATGTTAGCTAACAACAAACGAACAAGTACTGTTTTTCCCCTCCAGTTTATGCTCCACAACGTCGATATTTTTGCAAATGTGTAGTTTACTTCCTGTCTGTGATAATCGTTTCGTTCCGGGTAAAAGCATTTGTGTCAAAATAAAAGTCCGAACATTCTCCCTCCGCATTGATAGAGTCCTTCGCGTCCTTTAAAGCTTTTATTTTGAAATGGATCCATCGCACGGCGGAACTGATAGGCCCCGCCCCTTCCTTCACCGAGCTAGCTGACGGGTCCCACTCCACACCGTTTTGCCACTAAATTAATCCTTAAAAATATCTCAACAAGAAGGACATTATGTCCGCAAACAATATGTCAGGCCCACAAAGGGTAAACAAAATTATCCGGTGAGTACAATTGAGTAAATGTCGTTGGGTTTGCTCGCTAACATTGCTAACGAGGTAGCTACTTAGCTAAATCACACGTCATCAGCACTATTATAACGCGATTATAGACTAGCTAACAAGCTAGCTAGCTAGCTAGCTAGAACGCCTGTCATTTTGTGAACTAACTAGATGTTGTTACACTGACGTATAGCTAAGTAAGGTAGCTAGTTGCGTTATTTGTGGTAGGGTCATTCATATCTTGGTTGTTGTTGTTACAGATACAAGCCCCCCAGCACGGAAGCAAACCCCACCCTGGAAGACCCGACTCCAGACTACATGAACCTACTCGGCATGATCTTCAGCATGTGTGGCCTGATGCTGAAGGTGACCCAGAGACATCTGTTTTTACCACACTGACACACACACAGACAGATGACCTTGCCCCTCCCCCATTCAGTGTGTGTGTGTGTGTGTGTGTGTGTGTGTGTGTGTGTGTGTGTGTGTGTGTGTAACCTCCCCAAGGAGAAGTTGCCCCACTGTGTTCCCACCTACCCTCCCCATTTACGGATTAAAGTCTACCACCTGGGGGGGCGGCAACTCCAGCCTTTCAACTGAGTGGTTTATCCTAGAAGGGTATGTGTGTGTGCCCCCAAATCAACTGGAGCCAGTACTTTCTGTCACATATCCCTAATTGACTGTGTGTGGTGCTGGGTGATAGACCGTTACACCCACCTAGGTAATGTGACGGTCGACTACTCTACGATTGGATGAATTATCACTACGTCCGATAGTGGAGTTGATGAAAAGAGGAAAGTCCAGCACACCGGTAACCTTGATGCTACCAACTATTTAATGGCTCTTTTAATCACCACCTTTTCCTTTAACTGCTGCCACTGAAATCAGTCCTAAAATGTTATGTGGGCATATATATAACCAGTGTCTCTGTGCTAGCATAGCAATGTATCTTCCTTTACTCTCCCTGTCCTCTTACTGAGCTCCAACTAGTGATCCTCTGCTTCGCAAACACACGTGACCGCCCGCTTGACAACATACTAGCCAGGCACATATACAGCAATGCTAATGGTCACATTTCAAGCAGTGGATTGAAATTGCACTATGATCTTAACCTGTTACACATAGACACATTATCTTACACAATACATTAGTAACTGTCTGTCTATGCTACAGCACTTCTTAAGCCTCATGCAGAAAAGCTGACACACACATTATAAAGTATAGTATGTATGTCATTTTGTGGTCATTAACCTTCTGTGCTTTGTGTTTCAGTTAAAGTGGTGTGCGTGGATAGCAGTGTACTGCTCCTTCATCAGCTTCGCTAACTCCCGCAGCTCAGAAGACACTAAACAGATGATGAGCAGCTTCATGTGAGTAGAACAAATATGTGTGTGCCTCTCTCTCTCTCTCTGTGTGTGTACGCGTTCTGTCTCTTTTATCAAGTCTCATATTTCCAACCTACCCAGGGTCTGTATGCGACTATGAGGGCGAGTGAAAGAGAAGTGTAAAAAGTGTCTGCTATTATGCCAAGATGCAGAGTTATCTATTATCTGTCTCATAATGGCTTACTGTTAATGTATTAACTATAATACCAGGACGCAGCAGGAAGTTAGTTTGGCAGCTCTTTTTCTGCCTGGGGTGTATTCCCTAGGAACCAAACGGAGGAGGGAATAACCTGAATGTGTCCAATAAAAAACACTTTTCATTGCCAAATGTTTTCCTTTGCAAAATGTTATGCGACGGATTGCGCTAATGAATGCACTCATGGCAATAAAACTGAAGACGCAGGAAGTTAGTTTGGCAACGCTCGGCTCTGCCTGGCATTGTGACATGAGATGGGCTCAACTTTAATGTCCAAAAGCTTTTAACATTGACCTCCAGGTGTTGCATTTACCCATAACAATTTACTACAGCAGATAATACCACTCACTTTGTGGGAGCGTGTGGGTCTGTGTGGCATTTTTCCAGGGAAAGTAGTGTGTGTGGCTCTGCAGGTAAAGTAGAGAGTGTCAGGACATCAGTAGTAGATGCCTCCCAGTCCATCACCTAGATTAGTTTTTTTATTAAAGATTGTCTCTATGCCCTCCTGGCTGGGAACACAAACTGTTTGGATCAGCAAAATGTTGTCGAAGTGTTATATGCAGCAAATGCAATAGGCCTAATCACAATGGAAAAATATGAAGTTATTACACTGATCCAAGGTCAGTTTGGTTTTTATTTTATAGTTAAGATCTAAGGGATGATAAGCTGATCCTAGATCTGTGAAAAAAGGACAAAGTGTAACCACCGAACCTGAAGGCACTGAGGCTATATTAAAGATGCTTCTGCTGAGCAATCTCTTCCTTATTTATTGCTAATTAATTTTTATTTTCTTCTCATCCTTTTTTCTTCTTCAATCTCTTCTTCTTTTGATCAGGCTGTCCATCTCAGCCGTGGTGATGTCATACCTCCAGAACCCCCAGCCCATGTCGCCACCGTGGTAACCAAGGACCAATGGCGGGGGTGCCTTGCAGGAGAGGGGCGGTTCCAGACTGAGAGTGGGAGATGGACTCCTGACTCGCCCACTGACCATCTGGGAGAGAGAGAGAGGGAAGGATGGATGGCTGGAGAGAGGAGATGGATGGATGGAGACAGAGAGGGGGAAGGGAAAAAGATGGATGTATTGAGAGGAAACACAATGGTGGACATGAGACAAGATGACCAGGTGGTCCTGGTTATAACTCCCTGTTTACTCTCCAAAATCTCTCTCTTCCTGGAGATATTGCACGTTTTCTATTAAATTGTCTGATTCACCCGCTGTAAGCTGAGCTCTGTTAGTTGGAAATAAAGATTGAAGGTTTTATAAAGTCACTATTTTGTTTGTCCTGTTACATGTGTGACGGGGGTCACTGTGCTTAGCTGAACCGTACCACTTCATCCCGCTGCAGCTCACACTGAGACCAGAACCCGGGGCCCCTGCCTCTCAAACACACGTGACCACCCTCATGAAATACCTTTAGCCAACTGTGCCACCGAAAAGGTACCAGTTGGATTGGCATTCCAAGCTGAGGAGTTGAACCAATTCAGGTCCGTTACACATGCATGTTCTGATAACGTCTAGGATCATTAGGCCCAAACACCACTGCCTTCCAAAATCTGACGCAAGAGCTTACATTGAGCAACTGTTATGAAAGTGACTGTGTGCCTCTCTAGGCAGTCAGTAATGTGTACAATCTCACTCTGCAGTTTAACTCTGGGAATAGCAACCTCAATCCTAAAAGGTCCCCCACCACACTCACACACAGGACATAAATCCTCACTCAAGCCCTCAGTCTGTCCCTGTCTAATCACTATCTAGGCACTGCTCTCCACCACACGCTCTCTCCCTCCAGACTGTGTGTGTGTCTGCTGATGACAGAGCAGAGAGAGAGAAAGGCAGAGTGGGGAGTCAGCCGGATCTGAAGCTGATTTAGTAGACTTATAACTCACATCCGACCAGCCTAAGGCAGATCAGCCCCAGCAGAGTGGGCACTTCTGTGTTCGGGACACGTGCCAGAGACAACCGGTTTCAACACAAACTCCACTGAATTTTTCTCCTGATTTTGCACTGACTTGGTGGGGGGATAGAAATGCCAACTGGCACCTTTTTGGAAGGGAGTAATTGAGTTTTTCTGCTTTGGTAGTTTATTGCTGTTTATCCCCCTTGTTGTTCCCATGTGTATCTTTGTGGGGTTTCAAAACACAAATTGGACTGTTTTTGGAAGGTACCTTAACTAACTTTTTCTCTGACTTTCCAAATGTTGTTTATTGTATCAAAAGTGAAAACCTAGTCAGTTGTCCAACTGAATGAAGTCTTCCCCATTTAACCCAACATCTCTGAATTAGAGAGGTGTGGGGGGCTGCCTTAATCAACATCCACGGCTTACGGGGAACAGTGGGTTAACTGCCTCACTCAGGCGCAGAACAACAGATTTTTACCTTGTCAGCTCAGGAATTCGAGCCAGCAACCTTCCGGTTATTGGCCCAACACTAACCACTAGGTTACCTGCCGCCCCGACAGAAGAAAGAAAGCGGATATTGAATTTGTTGAATCTGCAGTTATCGCCTCTTTTGATCAGTGGGGTGGATGTATTTTTTTGGTTATTAAAATCTTGAATAGAACACACTGAATATGCTGCCAATTACCACTTGTGCTACTGCTGTAGGCCTATCTCATCTGCCTAATCTTGCCTGATTGGAGATGTGTTGGAAAACAATGATTGTTGTTTACCATTGACCACTAGAGGGCGGAGTTGCTTTACAAATTAGTAAGCAATGAGCATCTCATGTTCTGGGTTCATCCCAAATGGCATTCTTTTCCCTATATAGTGCACCACTTTTGACCAATCCAGTAGTGCACTATGTAAGGAATAGGGTGCCATTGGGGACAAATCCTTGATGAAAGAACTGGCTCACTTCAGTGCTGCTCTCAGACAGTATGGATTAAAACATGCAAAACTCCTAGCACATAACTCTCTCTCTTTCGTTATCTCCACTCTTTTCTCTCTCTTTCTCTTGCTGTTTCTGCTCTTTCTCTCTCTCTCTTAATCGCTGTGTCTCTCTCAGTTTCAGCTCTTTCTCTCTCCTTCTGTCTCCACTCATTCTCTCTCTCTCCCTATCGCTGTTTCTGCTCTCTCTCTCTCGCTCTCGTACATTAAAGAGTTCTACTGAAGGTTAAGGTGTAGTAACAGGTACATGCAATACCACCATTCTGCTTCACCTTCTTTTATCAAACCATACAATACTCTCTTTATCTCTCCTTCTCTCCTCATCTCTCTCTTTGCTCCAAAGAGAGACTGATGAGTCAGACTGACACAGGGTTTGTCCCAAATAGCATCCTATTCCCTACACAGTGCACCACTGTTGACCAGGGTCCGTAGGGGAATAGGGTGCCATTAGGGATGTGGCCACAGAGGAAGAATGAATGAAGGTGAATCGTGATATTTGTCTTAAATTTGTATTCTGGCACTCTTTTCTCTTGGTCCCCCTAATGGATCCTATTCTGGGACACAGACCACTTACGTACATCATCTAAATAGGCCCGTTAACAACTGGTTGTGTGTGTCCGTGTGTATTCATTGGCAAGTTTGTGTGTGTGTGTCAGTTTGCCTGTGTGTGTCCGTGTGTCAGAGGGCCCTCACAGGGTGAGTGATTGGTGACAGGGCTGATGACGGTGAGAGCCTGACTCAGCGTCTTGCCGACACACACACACCCACTCTGCCGCTCCGCTCACTGCCAGCAGGGCAGCGATGTAACCTCCACTCTGGAAATTAGCTAGGTGGGCCACACACACACACTAGATGTAACGACACACACTCTTTCCCTCTCCTCTATTTATCAAATGTATCTTATCTTGCACTTGACATATAGAGTGATTCATATAGAGTGGTTCATAGAGTAATTCATGTAGAGTGATTCATATAGAGTGATTCATACAGAGTGGTTCATATAGAGTTATTCATATAGAGTGGTTCATATCGAGTGATTCATACAGAGTGGTTCATATAGAGTGATTCATATAGAGTGGTTCATATAGAGTGATTCATACAGAGTGGTTCATATAGAGTGATTCATATAGAGTGGTTCATATAGAGTGATTCATACAGAGTGGTTCATATAGAGTGGTTCATATAGAGTGGTTCATATAGAGTGATTCATACAGAGTGGTTCATATAGAGTGATTCATATAGAGTGGTTCACATAGAGTGGTTCATGTAGAGTGATTCATATAGAGTGGTTCATATAGAGTGACTCATATGGAGTGATTCAAACAACAGAGATCACAACACTTCAGAGAGCACACTGTGTCCCAAATGGCACACTATTCTACAATGTACATAACATTAGGAACACATCCCTAATATTGAGTTGCAATCCCCTCCCCCGTTTTGCCCTCAGAACAACCTCAATTCGTCAGGGCATGGACTCTACAAGGTGTTGAAAGCGTTCCACAGGGATGCTGGCCCATGTTGACTCCAACGCTTCCCACAGTTGTGTCAAGTTGGCTGGATGTTCTCTGGGTGGTGGACCATTCTTGATACACACAGGAAACATCTGAGTTTGAAAAACCCAGCATTGTTGCAGTTCTTGACACACTCAAACCGATGCGCCTGACACCTACTACCACAATACCCCGTTCAAAGGCACTTGAATATTTTGTCTTGCCCATTCACACTCTGAATGGTACACAGACAGTCCATGTCTCAAGGCATAAAAATCCTTCTTTAACCTGTCTCCTCCCCTTCATCTACACTGATTGAAGTGGATTTAACAAGTGACCTCAATAAGGGATCATACTGCAGCTTTCACCTGAATTCACATGGTCAGTCTGTCATGGAAAGTGAAGGTGTTCCTAATATTTTGTACACTACTTGTATAGTGCACTACCCTATGGGCCCGGTCAAAAATAGTGCACTACATATGGAATAGGGTGCCATTTGGGATGTATACCATACTAAACTAAAGGGTTTCCGGGAAGTCTTTGATCAAGTGTGATATTCAACAGAGGGTGGATGTGGGTGAGCCCCTACTGTGTGTCACAGGGATATGGAAACAACCGGCAATAAGGTTGACACCATTGGCGAAAATCTGATATCAACTTTGGAGGGGACAATTACATGACATTTTTTCAAGAGCAATTCCTGAGGGGGACACCAAAAGTAGTGCTGTAACACATAGCCTACATTGTAATATGGTAAATGTATATTGAGGAACCAAAGAAATAAGGTGTTTGCCGTACTCCTAACTACCGGTACCCAAAACTACACAACTAATCACAACAGCAATACCATTGCCTTTAACAAATCTTAGTTCAGTCACCAGTTTAAGTTGAGAGTGGGGGTATCCATGGCATTTTCTAATTATGTTCCTATTTTACAAGTCAAAAAAATTGAGAACCTTTCATAATGTTGCCAAACAAAGACTCAACAAACTTACCTGAGACTCCCTGTCTCTGCCAGTCTGTCCCTGCATATCTGTCCCCAACTCTGCTGTCTGTGTGCCATCTGTTGCCTGCTCTGCCTAATGACATCATTGTGAAACATTTCCATTAGAATTTCATTTCTTTCTTATGAACATTTTATCAACTAGTCTTTGAGATATTAGGCTACTAGGGTTCTTACTTTGCGTTTTGGTGTACTGAAAAATACTCTGATGTCCGTCTTTTATTTTTCTGCCATTTTTCTACCTGGCTGGCTGGCTACACACACACACACAGTGTGTAGGTTATTTACAGTAGGAGATGGGCTTCTATCATCTTCAATCATTCTATTTGGGCTTCGATCTAAAAGGTAGCTAGCAAATGTGAAACGGATTAAAATGACAAGAGTTGACAGCTGTATGAGTTCACCATTTACACAACATATGCTGCAACCTTTTGTAATTTTAATAGTTTGTTTCATATTGGCTGGCTTCCAACAATAGCTGAATTTGCAAAGCTAGCGAGCACCAATTCAGTTTCAGTGGTGTTTGCTATAATCTTTGCTACCCGGGTTAAATAAAGGTGAAATAAAATAAATAAAAGTTTACTTGCGACAATTTAGCTTTTGCAACGAGACCATTAAATATATTTAAGACAATGGTAGAATAGAGTGTAGTTCTGTTCAGTTTGGATTTCAGTTTATCGCTAACCTTATCACAGGGACTTTGAAGCACTAACTTACATCATCTGCATGCTGATTCCATCTTTGACGAGGCCACATAAATGGAATAGGTACTAGCTAGCTTAATAGTTCATATTTGCGCGCTAGCTCTGCATATTCAGCTAGTGTGTGTGTGCGATTGACTGGATTAACCTCACGTCAGTTACGTAGCAAGCTAAGGAACTGGCAGTGGATCAAACCATTGTGAGGCAAAGGGTGGGGGGGTTGCAATCTTTTGAAACTTAAAAACGCGCTATTAAGTGTCTATAATCAGCACAATTGCTTTCATTGCGTATTATTAATATTATTTAAATTACATAGTTATGTTTCAGTGATATATTGGGGGGGACAAATCATATTTTTCCCAGGATGGGGGGGTCGTGTCCCCCCCGGGATTTCCGCCCCTGGTTGACACATTTAGACTAGAACAACTGCAACACACACGATCATAGTTAAATATTACCCATAGGTATAGTAGCCTGTAATTGGTATAGTAGCCTGTTAAAGGTATAGTAGTCTGTTATTGGTATAGTAGCCTGTTATTCTTATAGTAGCCTGTTATTGGTATAGTAGCCTGTTATTGGTATAGTAGCCTGTTATAGGTATAGTAGCCTGTTATTGGTATAGTAGCCTGTTATTGGTATAGTAGCCTGTTAAAGGTATAGTAGCCTGTTATTGGTATAGTAGCCTGTTATAGGTATAGTAGCCTGTTATTGGTATAGTAGCCTGTTATTGGTATAGTAGCCTGTTATAGGTATAGTAGCCTGTTATTGGTATAGTAGCCTGTTATAGGTATAGTAGCCTGTTATTGGTATAGTAGCCTGTTATTGGTATAGTAGCCTGTTATAGGTATAGTAGCCTGTTATTGGTATAGTAGCCTGTTATTGGTATAGTAGCCTGTTATAGGTATAGTAGCCTGTTATTGGTATAGTAGCCTGTTATAGGTATAGTAGCCTGTTATTGGTAGTAGCCTGTAGGTATAGTAGCCTGTTATAGGTATAGTAGCCTGTTATTGGTATAGTAGCCTGTTATAGGTATAGTAGCCTGTTATTGGTATAGTAGCCTGTTATTGGTATATTAGCCTGTTATTGGTATAGTAGCCTGTTATAGGTATAGTAGCCTGTTTCGTATTCTCTGCATCTCTCGCTCTTTTTCTCTTCAGGCTTGCTATTTTCATTATTTCTCTCTCATGTCTCTCTTCCTCTCACACACGCACGCACTCACACTTGTATAACTAACCTTTTGGGGACACACAATTCAGTCCCATTCAACATCACATTTTCCCTAACCTAAACCTAACCCTTACCCTAACCTTAAAACTAACCTTAACCCAAAAAACGAACCCTAAACCTAGCTCCTAACCCTAAAAATAATTCTAACACTAATTCTAACTTTAACCCTAAACCCCCTAGAAATAGCATTTGACCTTGATCTCCCCAGTTGGTCCTTTTTTGTTCGTTTACTACTCCTGTGGGGTTAAACACGTCCACACGTCCACACGTCCACACACACACACACACACACACACACACACACGCACACATCCTTCATGTGCGCTCCCCAGGCTCAATCACTGAGGTATAAGAACTATGCAACCTGTTTCTTGTGTGAATGTCTCTCCTATTCGCGCGGGTACGCGCATCGAGAGGTAGCCGGAGCACGTACGTTGATTTCTCTCGAACAAGAGAGGAGGGAACGCACATCGCATTTTCCATCATACACCACACACACGCTGCAGGCTCTCTCAAGCTAACGATTCCAGCCAGAGATCGAGACGAGAGAGTGACGGAACGAACAATTGTCTGACACTGAAGCACGGACCAGAAAGCGACTGAGGAGGACATAGAGTAGAGAGAGAGAGTGGAACGGGAGATCATTTGACCAAATATGCCTTAAAAGCCATTTCGGAGGTCCGCCTGCGTGCCCATTGATTACATTCTCGTCCTTTTAATTATTTGTTGCCAACATTTTGATTACAATTTCTCGGTTGTTTGCTCTTGGAGTCAGTGACTGGCACGTTACGGGATGTGTTACGGAATTTGAAGATGGAGTTTTCCTCCCCTGTAGTGGATACGGTGCTGTTCCTCGTCTCGTCCTCCGGTTCATCTCAAGGTCCTACGGTTAGTTACTACTGCACCCCGCCAGCCGCGCCACGAGCCGCATTTATTATCCCACAGGTGCGCTCGTCCTGCTGCTTCCTCCACGCGACGAGGTCGGGTCAAGACCCTTCCGTAACTCTCCGTTCTGCCTCGACGATAACCACCAACTGTCAGGTAACAAGACACACATTCAAATGTTCATTTCAGTAATTCTACGACACAACATTGACCCGAACCGTCCACTATTGTCAATTTGACACCATTCTATCGCCTGTCACACGGCATTTTGATGGATTCGACCACACAAGTATTCAATGTGGTATTTGTGATTTGGCTAGAAGACAATAATAGCCCATGATATATCTGAACGTGTTTAAACAACGATAGCCTGGGAAAACTATTACAAGTTTCAGATGATAGGTTGGAACAAAATACTTCGACATCAATAGGCCAAACCAACATCCTTCTGTTTAGGATACTGAGGTAAAAGAGGACAAAGCTACACATCGATTCAGAACCCCTTGTGATTGGTTTTAGGGCAAGGCCACCTCGGTATATTGACAGTGTATAATGAACATGGCATGGAGTGAATTCAGGTACTGTAGACTGCTAACCTATTCAGTGAGACAGAGGGAGAGGGAGCGGGAGAGGTAGAGAAAGAGACAGAGGGGGGGAGGTAGAGAGAGAGACAGGGGGGAGAGGTAGAGAGAGAGCGAGAGAGGGGGGGAGAGGTAGAGAGAGAGAGAGAGAGAGAGGGGGGGAGAGGGGGGAGGTAGAGAGAGAGGGGGGGGGAGAGGGGGGAGGTAGAGAGAGACGGGGGAGACAGGGGGGAGAGGTAGAGAGAGAGACAGGGGGAGAGGTAGAGAGAGAGAGGGGGGGAGGTAGAGAGAGAGAGAGACGGGGGAGAGGTAGAGAGAGAGAGGGGGGAGAGAGAGGGGGGAGGTAGAGAGAGACGGGGGAGACAGGGGGGAGAGGTAGAGAGAGAGACAGGGGGGGAGACAGGGGGAGAGGTAGAGAGGGGGGGAGAGAGAGAGACGGGGGAGACAGGGGGGGAGAGAGAGAGAGGGGGAGAGAGAGAGGGGGGGAGGTAGAGAGAGACGGGGGAGACAGGGGGGAGAGGTAGAGAGAGAGGGGGGTGAGAGACAGGGGGGAGGTAGAGAGAGACGGGGGAGACGGGGGAGAGGTAGAGAGAGAGACAGGGGGAGAGAGAGAGAGAGGGGGGAGGTAGAGAGAGACGGGGGAGACAGGGGGGGAGAGGTAGAGAGAGAGAAGGGGGGAGAGAGAGAGGGGGGAGGTAGAGAGAGACGGGGGAGACAGGGGGGAGAGGTAGAGAGAGAGAGGGGGGAGAGAGACAGGGGGGGGAGGTAGAGAGAAATGGGGGAGACGGGGGGAGAGGTAGAGAGAGAGACAGGGGGGAGACAGGGGGGAGAGGTAGAGAGAGACAGGGTGGGAGACATGGGAGAGGTAGAGAGAGAGAGAGAGGGGGAGACGGGGGAGAGGTAGAGAGAGAGACGGGGGAGACAGGGGGGAGAGGTAGAGAGAAAGGGGGGAGAGAGGGGGGGGTGGAGAGAGAGACAGGGGGAGGTAGAGAGAGACGGGGGAGACAGGGGGGAGGTAGAGAGAGAGGGGGGGAGAGAGACAGGGGGGAGGTAGAGAGAGACGGGGGGAGACATGGGAGGAGGTAGAGAGAGACAGGGGGGAGAGGTAGAGAGAGAGACAGGGGGGAAGAGGGAGGCGAAGAGAGAGACCCTCTTGAGAATGAATTCAACAGCAGTTATCTGAAACTGCATCACACACAGTGCATATATATTTCTACCATGTCCTCTCAACCATCCATTTAAATGATTGCAACCCTTTACAACCCACACAATAATGATAGGATTGGTATCCTTTATGCATATGAAAAGGACATGAAGAACAATGTAGGCTAGTCTACTGCTCTTATCCCCACTAGATTCCTCTTCCACCCACTAGGGTCAAGATTGGAGAGCCACTGAGCTGTCCTCTTCCTGCAGAGGTGTGTGTGTGTGTGTGTGTGTGTGTGTGACCAGTGCTTCATTTGAACCGCATCCTGGCAGAACAGGATCCGGCACCTCTCAGTTTTGGACTGTTTGGTCCAGGAACCCATTTTCCAGGATCCGGTACATCTCGTGACAATGTGAACATGATAATAAAAGCAATCAAAGTTGAATTCATGTTGACTCCTCTGTAATTATCCTGGCTGGAGCCCTAAACAACGTAATGTGAAAACTTGCTGGATATTCTAAGAAGTGATTTGTGTTTGGGTCCGTGGTTGGTGCAACATTGTAGCCTTCCCTGTAGCTCAGTTGGTAGAGCATGGCGTTTGCAACGCCAGGGTTGTGGGTTCGATTCCCACGGGGGGCCAGCACAGAAAAAAAAAATGTATGCATTCACTACTGTAAGTCGCTCTGGATAAGAGCGTCTGCTAAATGACTAAAATGTAAAATGTAAATGTATATAGACCAACGCTGTGGTGAGAGGGAGAAGAGCACCTGTATTTGTCACAGAACTAGAATGACAATCACCTTCTATGACCTCTCTCTGCTCTGATACACTCTTAGAAAAAAGGGTTCTTCGCCTGTCCCCACAGGCGAACACTTGGGTTCCAGGTAGAACTTATTTGGGTTCCATGTAGAACCCTCTGTTGAAAGCAACCCAACATTGAAAGGGTTCTACATGGAACTCATAAGGGTTCTACCTGAAAGCAGTATTTCAAAGGGTTCTCCTATGGGGACAGTTGAAGAACCCTTTAAGGATTCATCTCTCCAGCGTTGCACTTCATCATTTATTTATCTTATTGAATCACAGCTGAGGGAAGGGTTCTGGAGGTGCTGCATCTCCCCTGATAAATTGAAATATATTTGCCAAAGTTGTAGAATGTGTTCAGAAGTAAATGAAATCACTGTGAGTAGTACACCAGGAGTAGGCTGACCATTCAGCTGGTGGAGTGGAGGTAGCCCAATCACAAGCCATGCCTACAGTCAGGAACACGCAGCAAATCTCAGGCCTTTCGCAATATTTCTAAAACAATCGTGGGAAAACACAGGTTGGAAAGCAAATGGACCCCGCTGAAGACTAATCTGTCTGTAGGTTACCACGTTATCAACTAATGAATAGACCTATTGAGCGAACACCATACTTTTACAAAGTTAAGCGAGAGAGAGAGAGAAGCTTTTGGCACGAGTGCATCGGCCATCGCGGATGAGTGAGCTGCACATCATTGGGTGAGTCAGTGAAACTGGAAAGCTTTTTCAGGACTATAATTTCCTCCTCATATTGTACAATATGTCTCCACACACCTGGGCCTAGACTACTGATGGATTCAAGACAAGGTCCTTTTTATTGATCTCAGTTTGTCAGTGTCAAAGTACCCTGTCATTTCCATCATTTGTGAGGTACTAAAAAATGCTGTAGAATTGCATGAAATGTGAATATAAAAGGTCACATTTTCCCTGACCTTTCGGCTACAAAAATGTTCCCCTTGTGTGTGTGTGTTGTGCCTCTACTCTACTGCTCCATGTCAATATGTACAGGTGATGATAATGCAATGCTTTCTTCTTCATACGGTACCTCAGACCCCCCATTTCCACCCCCCTCTCAGCTCACGTTTTGTTCTGGCACCTCCCAGTTTCCAAATGAAGCACAGTGTGTGATACACAGCTTTCCCCTGTCACATATAATTATGACACACAGCTTTCCCCTGCCACATATCATTATGATACACACAGCTTTCCCCTGCCACATATAATTATGATATGCAGCTTTCCCCTGACACATATAATTATGATACACAGCTTTCCCCTGCCACATATAATTATGATACACAGTCTAAAGCGAGAGAGAGTGTCAATTAGCTATTGTATGACAGCTATGTAAAATCCCATGCGTCATTCTAGAAGAAGTAAGGTCTTACTTTGTCAAGACAGCAAGCTCTTGGTTGTTCCTTTGTCTATTCAACTCAGGCCCAAATGTTTCTCTGTGTGTGTTTGTGTTTTTGTCTCTGTGTGTGTGTGTGTCTCTGTGTCTCTGTGTCTCTGTGTGTGTTTGTCTGTGTTTCCCTGTGTGTGTGTGTGTGTGTGTGTGTGTGTGTGTGTGTGTGTGTTTGTCGCTGTGTCTCTATATCTCTGTGTGTCTCTGTATCTCTGTGTGTGTCTGTGTCATACTGTATGTTCAAATTGTGTGTGTATGTGTACACAAGTGTGTCATATAGAACATTTTCAATTGTGTGTGTATGTCTATGTTTCTCCCCCTCGAAGGTGTGAGATTGCACTCACACACATTAAAGTGCCTTTTATATAGACTAGCCTCTGGACACCTCTTGGGGGTAATTTCTCTTGACTCCATCATCCCTCTCTCCCTCCATCATCACTCCATCATCCCCCTCTCCCTCCATCATCACTCTCTCCCTCCATCACTCCATCCAGCCTTAGAGAACTCTGCCTTAATCTAGGCTCAATCCCAGTACACTTTTAGAAAATAAGGAGATATCTAGAACCTAAAAGTTTTTTTTGGCTGTCCCCATAGGAGAACCCTTTGTATAAACCTTTTTGGTTCCAGGTATAACCCTTTTGGATTCCATGTAGGACCCTTTCCACAGAGGGTTCTACATGGAACCCAGAAGGGTTCTCCCTGGAACCAAAAAGGGTTATATGGGGACAGCCGAAGAACGCTTTTGGAACACTCTTTTCTTAGTGTACCTCCCCCAAGACTGTACCCCCCCCAAGACTGTACCCCCCCCCCCCCCAAGACTGTACCCCTTTAGACTGTACCCCCCTTAGAGTTTTTCACAATGCCTGCACTGGCGGCAGTAGTAGCTTATCTTATATTTCTCCTGCAACAAATACGTGCTGACCATATGAGCAATATATGAGAACTGCAAAACAACAATGTGCCCGTAATGTACCTATCCTCTGGCTGTGGTTCAATGTGGAGTAGTAATGTACCTATCCTCTGGCTGTGGTTCAATGTGGAGTAGTAATGTACCTATCCTCTGGCTGTAGTTCAATGTGGAGTAGTAATGTATCTATCCTCTGGCTGTAGTTCAATGTGGAGTAGTAATGTACCTATCCTCTGGCTGTAGTTCAATGTGGAGTAGTAATGTATCTATCCTCTGGCTGTGGTTCAATGTGGAGTAGTAATGTACCTATCCTCTGGCTGTAGTTCAATGTGGAGTAGTAATGTACCTATCCTCTGGCTGTGGTTCAATGTGGAATAGTAATGTACCTATCCTCTGGCTGTAGTTCAATGTGGAGTAGTAATGTACCTATCCTCTGGCTGTGGTTCAATGTGGAGTAGTAATGTATCTATCCTCTGGCTGTGGTTCAATGTGGAGTAGTAATGTATCTATCCTCTGGCTGTAGTTCAATGTGGAGTAGTAATGTACCTATCCTCTGGCTGTGGTTCAATGTGGAGTAGTAATGTACCTATCCTCTGGCTGTGGTTCAATGTGGAGTAGTAATGTATCTATCCTCTGGCTGTAGTTCAATGTGGAGTAGTAATGTATCTATCCTCTGGCTGTGGTTCAATGTGGAGTAGTAATGTACCTATCCTCTGGCTGTGGTTCAATGTGGAGTAGTAATGTACCTATCCTCTGGCTGTGGTTCAATGTGGAGTAGTAATGTACCTATCCTCTGGCTGTAGTTCAATGTGGAGTAGTAATGTACCTATCCTCTGGCTGTGGTTCAATGTGGAGTAGTAATGTACCTATCCTCTGGCTGTAGTTCAATGTGGAGTAGTAATGTACATATCCTCTGGCTGTAGTTCAATGTGGAGTAGTAATGTACCTATCCTCTGGCTGTGGTTCAATGTGGAATAGTAATGTACCTATCCTCTGGCTGTGGTTCAATGTGGAGTAGTAATGTACCTATCCTCTGGCTGTAGTTCAATGTGGAGTAGTAATGTACCTATCCTCTGGCTGTAGTTCAATGTGGAGTAGTAATGTACCTATCCTCTGGCTGTGGTTCAATGTGGAGTAGTAATGTATCTATCCTCTGGCTGTAGTTCAATGTGGAGTAGTAATGTACCTATCCTCTGGCTGTAGTTCAATGTGGAGTAGTAATGTATCTATCCTCTGGCTGTGGTTCAATGTGGAGTAGTAATGTATCTATCCTCTGGCTGTGGTTCAATGTGGAGTAGTAATGTACCTATCCTCTGGCTGTGGTTCAATGTGGAGTAGTAATGTACCTATCCTCTGGCTGTAGTTCAATGTGGAATAGTAATGTACCTATCCTCTGGCTGTAGTTCAATGTGGAATAGTAATGTACCTATCCTCTGGCTGTAGTTCAATGTGGAGTAGTAATGTACCTATCCTCTGGCTGTAGTTCAATGTGGAGTAGTAATGTATCTATCCTCTGGCTGTAGTTCAATGTGGAGTAGTAATGTATCTATCCTCTGGCTGTAGTTCAATGTGGAGTAGTAATGTATCTATCCTCTGGCTGTGGTTCAATGTGGAGTAGTAATGTATCTATCCTCTGGCTGTAGTTCAATGTGGAGTAGTAATGTACCTATCCTCTGGCTGTGGTTCAATGTGGAGTAGTAATGTACCTATCCTCTGGCTGTGGTTCAATGTGGAGTAGTAATGTATCTATCCTCTGGCTGTAGTTCAATGTGGAGTAGTAATGTATCTATCCTCTGGCTGTGGTTCAATGTGGAGTAGTAATGTACCTATCCTCTGGCTGTGGTTCAATGTGGAGTAGTAATGTACCTATCCTCTGGCTGTGGTTCAATGTGGAGTAGTAATGTACATATCCTCTGGCTGTAGTTCAATGTGGAGTAGTAATGTTCCTATCCTCTGGCTGTGGTTCAATGTGGAATAGTAATGTACCTATCCTCTGGCTGTGGTTCAATGTGGAGTAGTAATGTACCTATCCTCTGGCTGTAGTTCAATGTGGAGTAGTAATGTACCTATTCTCTGGCTGTAGTTCAATGTGGAGTAGTAATGTACCTATCCTCTGGCTGTGGTTCAATGTGGAGTAGTAATGTATCTATCCTCTGGCTGTAGTTCAATGTGGAGTAGTAATGTACCTATCCTCTGGCTGTAGTTCAATGTGGAGTAGTAATGTATCTATCCTCTGGCTGTGGTTCAATGTGGAGTAGTAATGTACCCATCCTCTGGCTGTAGTTCAATGTGGAGTAGTAATGTATCTATCCTCTGGCTGTGGTTCAATGTGGAGTAGTAATGTATCTATCCTCTGGCTGTGGTTCAATGTGGAGTAGTAATGTACCTATCCTCTGGTTGTAGTTCAATGTGGAGTAGTAATGTACCTATCCTCTGGCTGTGGTTCAATGTGGAGTAGTAATGTATCTATCCTCTGGCTGTGGTTCAATGTGGAGTAGTAATGTATCTATCCTCTGGCTGTAGTTCAATGTGGAGTAGTAATGTATCTATCCTCTGGCTGTGGTTCAATGTGGAGTAGTAATGTATCTATCCTCTGGCTGTGGTTCAATGTGGAGTAGTAATGTACCCATCCTCTGGCTGTAGTTCAATGTGGAGTAGTAATGTACCTATCCTCTGGCTGTGGTTCAATGTGGAGTAGTAATGTATCTATCCTCTGGCTGTGGTTCAATGTGGAGTAGTAATGTACCTATCCTCTGGCTGTGGTTCAATGTGGAGTAGTAATGTACCTATCCTCTGGCTGTGGTTCAATGTGGAGTAGTATTGTACCTATCCTCTGGCTGTGGTTCAATGTGGAGTCGTGTCTTTGGGCACCATTAAACTGAAGATATGTTTATCAATTAACTCCCTGTAATTATTATTACGCGATTAAACTGATTAATCTTTTAACTGTAATTAACTAGGAGATCGGGGCACCAAGGAAAATATTCAGATTACGAAGTTATAATTTTCCTAATATAACTTTCCTATATTATATTATATTATAGGCCGATTATCTTCTGGTTTAAATAGTGTATTTTACCTCGCATCCAGTCTCATTCCAAACGTCGTAAATTGTTGTATCTGCACGAACCCAGTCTTTACTAAAATCATCCATACATCAATTGTCTTAAAATCATTTATTTACTAAACTAAGTAATTCACAGAAAGCATACAAACAGTAATTATCGTCACAAAGAATTGGTAGAGTAATGTGGCCTAGTGGGCTAAACAGGCATGGCTGGTGTCTTGTTAAAACAAAGGGTCATAAAGGGCAGCTGAGAAGGCACACAGAGTTCATTAATATTAACAATTGATATGCTAATCCTTTGCACATGAACGCTCACTCATTCGGGAACAATTGCAATCAATATATATTTACGCTCAGTGTGTGTCGGGATCCTTGTTGGAGAGTTCTGTTCTGTTGGAGAGTATTGTCCGCGTTCTCTCTCTGTTAGAATGGATCTTTCAAAGCGACATTCATTAATGTCGTTATAGAATGGATGTTTCGTCGGTCTTCGTGTTCGATGATATCGAGTACTTAGCTGCAGATTAATAATTATTATCAAAGACTTGTTCTTATTCTGTCGGTATCGGTAGTCTAAAAGTTAACTTTCAGTAGAGGAATTGGATGGTCAAACCTATTGGCCAACTCGTAATGGAGTGGAGGCCTGGTCTGAAGAAAGTAACCCTGGGTGGGGGTTTTATTCGGAATGACAGAAAAAGGCTGTCTCATGACGCCAGGTCTTGTCTGTGTCCCTGGGGGCGTGCCGATGACTGAGTTAAGCTTTGAACAGAAATACAATTCTATCACATTAACATCAGTACATAGCCTCTCTACATATTCCAAATAGCTTTAATCTTAAATACATTTTATACAACCATTTAGATGCAAGTCCCATAGCTGAGGCTATTATATAAACAGTATTATGGTAATATGGCTATATTGTCTCTTCTGAGTATCACAAAATTGTACCAAGCGGACCAGTTCGTAGCTGGATTCTTCACCAATCTTTTATACCTTCTCCAGAACATAAATGTCTTTCGGTTCCCCAATTCTGTGAGTTGGAAGAATTTCTCTCTATGAAACCCCTCTCTGTCTCAACTGTGGCCCGTTAGGCAGGACATTTCCTTTGGAATTTACGACCGTTTTCACAGGGCCTGGGTAGGGAGAGGTAGGTAGGGGGATGGTGCAAGGGGGAGGGGGTCAACTGTGCTCCCTGTTCCCAGAGAGAGGGCAACGTCATGACAGTAGTAATGTACCTATCCTCTGGCTGTGGTTCAATGTGGAGTAGTAATGTACCTATCCTCTGGCTGTAGTTCAATGTGGAGTAGTAATGTACCTATCCTCTGGCTGTAGTTCAATGTGGAGTAGTAATGTACCTATCCTCTGGTTGTAGTTCAATGTGGAGTAGTAATGTACCTATCCTCTGGTTGTAGTTCAATGTGGAGTAGTAATGTACCTATCCTCTGGTTGTAGTTCAATGTGGAGTAGTAATGTATCTATCCTCTGGCTGTAGTTCAATGTGGAGTAGTAATGTACCTATCCTCTGGCTGTAGTTCAATGTGGAGTAGTAATGTACCTATCCTCTGGCTGTAGTTCAATGTGGAGTAGTAATGTACCTATCCTCTGGCTGTGGTTCAATGTGGAGTAGTAATGTACCTATCCTCTGGCTGTAGTTCAATGTGGAGTAGTAATGTACCTATCCTCTGGCTGTGGTTCAATGTGGAGTAGTAATGTACCTATCCCCTGGCTGTGGTTCAATGTGGAGTAGTAATGTACCTATCCTCTGGCTGTGGTTCAATGTGGAGTAGTAATGTACCTATCCCCTGGCTGTAGTTCAATGTGGAATAGTAATGTATCTATCCTCTGGCTGTGGTTCAGTGTGGAGTAGTAATGTACCTATCCTCTGGCTGTGGTTCAATGTGGAATAGTAATGTACCTATCCTCTGGCTGTGGTTCAATGTGGAATAGTAATGTATCTATCCTCTGGCTGTGGTTCAATGTGGAGTAGTAATGTATCTATCCTCTGGCTGTAGTTCAATGTGGAATAGTAATGTACCTATCCTCTGGCTGTGGTTCAATGTGGAATAGTAATGTATCTATCCTCTGGCTGTGGTTCAATGTGGAGTAGTAATGTACCTATCTTCTGGCTGTAGTTCAATGTGGAGTAGTAATGTACCTATCCTCTGGCTGTAGTTCAATGTGGAGTAGTAATGTACCTATCCTCTGGCTGTGGTTCAATGTGGAGTAGTAATGTACCTATCCTCTGGCTGTAGTTCAATGTGGAGTAGTAATGTACCTATCCTCTGGCTGTAGTTCAATGTGGAGTAGTAATGTACCTATCCTCTGGCTGTAGTTCAATGTGGAGTAGTAATGTACCCATCCTCTGGCTGTAGTTCAATGTGGAGTAGTAATGTACCTATCCTCTGGCTGTGGTTCAATGTGGAGTAGTAATGTACCTATCCTCTGGCTGTGGTTCAATGTGGAGTAGTAATGTACCTATCCTCTGGCTGTGGTTCAATGTGGAGTAGTAATGTACCTATCCTCTGGCTGTGGTTCAATGTGGAGTAGTAATGTACCTATCCTCTGGCTGTGGTTCAATGTGGAGTAGTAATGTACCTATCCTCTGGCTGTGGTTCAATGTGGAGTAGTAATGTACCTATCCTCTGGCTGTAGTTCAATGTGGAGTAGTAATGTACCTATCCTCTGGCTGTAGTTCAATGTGGAGTAGTAATGTACCTATCCTCTGGTTGTAGTTCAATGTGGAGTAGTAATGTACCTATCCTCTGGTTGTAGTTCAATGTGGAGTAGTAATGTACCTATCCTCTGGTTGTAGTTCAATGTGGAGTAGTAATGTATCTATCCTCTGGCTGTAGTTCAATGTGGAGTAGTAATGTACCTATCCTCTGGCTGTAGTTCAATGTGGAGTAGTAATGTACCTATCCTCTGGCTGTAGTTCAATGTGGAGTAGTAATGTACCTATCCTCTGGCTGTGGTTCAATGTGGAGTAGTAATGTACCTATCCTCTGGCTGTAGTTCAATGTGGAGTAGTAATGTACCTATCCTCTGGCTGTGGTTCAATGTGGAGTAGTAATGTACCTATCCCCTGGCTGTGGTTCAATGTGGAGTAGTAATGTACCTATCCTCTGGCTGTGGTTCAATGTGGAGTAGTAATGTACCTATCCCCTGGCTGTAGTTCAATGTGGAATAGTAATGTATCTATCCTCTGGCTGTGGTTCAATGTGGAGTAGTAATGTACCTATCCTCTGGCTGTGGTTCAATGTGGAATAGTAATGTACCTATCCTCTGGCTGTGGTTCAATGTGGAATAGTAATGTATCTATCCTCTGGCTGTGGTTCAATGTGGAGTAGTAATGTATCTATCCTCTGGCTGTAGTTCAATGTGGAATAGTAATGTACCTATCCTCTGGCTGTGGTTCAATGTGGAATAGTAATGTATCTATCCTCTGGCTGTGGTTCAATGTGGAGTAGTAATGTACCTATCTTCTGGCTGTAGTTCAATGTGGAGTAGTAATGTACCTATCCTCTGGCTGTAGTTCAATGTGGAGTAGTAATGTACCTATCCTCTGGCTGTGGTTCAATGTGGAGTAGTAATGTACCTATCCTCTGGCTGTAGTTCAATGTGGAGTAGTAATGTACCTATCCTCTGGCTGTAGTTCAATGTGGAGTAGTAATGTACCTATCCTCTGGCTGTAGTTCAATGTGGAGTAGTAATGTACCCATCCTCTGGCTGTAGTTCAATGTGGAGTAGTAATGTACCTATCCTCTGGCTGTGGTTCAATGTGGAGTAGTAATGTACCTATCCTCTGGCTGTGGTTCAATGTGGAGTAGTAATGTACCTATCCTCTGGCTGTGGTTCAATGTGGAGTAGTAATGTACCTATCCTCTGGCTGTGGTTCAATGTGGAGTAGTAATGTACCTATCCTCTGGCTGTGGTTCAATGTGGAGTAGTAATGTACCTATCCTCTGGCTGTGGTTCAATGTGGAGTAGTAATGTACCTATCCTCTGGCTGTAGTTCAATGTGGAGTAGTAATGTATCTATCCTCTGGCTGTAGTTCAATGTGGAGTAGTAATGTACCTATCCTCTGGCTGTGGTTCAATGTGGAGTAGTAATGTACATATCCTCTGGCTGTGGTTCAATGTGGAGTAGTAATGTATCTATCCTCTGGCTGTAGTTCAATGTGGAGTAGTAATGTACCTATCCTCTGGCTGTAGTTCAATGTGGAGTAGTAATGTACCTATCCTCTGGCTGTGGTTCAATGTGGAGTAGTAATGTACCTATCCTCTGGCTGTAGTTCAATGTGGAGTAGTAATGTACCTATCCTCTGGCTGTAGTTCAATATGGAGTAGTAATGTACCTATCCTCTGGCTGTTGTTCAATGTGGAGTAGTAATGTATCTATCCTCTGGCTGTGGTTCAATGTGGAGTAGTAATGTATCTATCCTCTGGCTGTGGTTCAATGTGGAGTAGTAATGTACCTATCCTCTGGCTGTAGTTCAATGTGGAGTAGTAATGTATCTATCCTCTGGCTGTGGTTCAATGTGGAGTAGTAATGTACCTATCCTCTGGCTGTAGTTCAATGTGGAGTAGTATTGTACCTATCCTCAGGCTGTAGTTCAATGTGGAGTAGTAATGTACCTATCCTCTGGCTGTAGTTCAATGTGGAATAGTAATGTATCTATCCTCTGGCTGTGGTTCAATGTGGAGTAGTAATGTATCTATCCTCTGGCTGTAGTTCAATGTGGAGTAGTAATGTACCTATCCTCTGGCTGTGGTTCAATGTGGAGTAGTAATGTATCTATCCTCTGGCTGTGGTTCAATGTGGAGTCGTACTGAAGCAGTTTGACATGTATAACAGGACTGGTGTTGTGTTGTGAACGATCATCAACAAGGGCTCCAGCATGTAGCACCAGTCACAGATTTATTATGGCTGGTTAGGCACTTGTGACTGTGGAAACCACAGTTACCCAACAATAATACACGTTTACCACTACAAGAATACATGAAAATTACAATGCACAATATACTAATCATTTCACAAATGTACCTGATAGGGAAATAGTACGGATTGCACGTCATGCATTGCAGTACGAGCGCGGTGTACAAAATACACAAAACACCCCCAGACACAGTGAATAACCAACTAGCATTAGCTGAAATGATATTCAACAAAATACACCACAAACATTCAAAGGGAACACCACTTCTCACATATAATATTCCAGCTATGTTTACAAACACATTGACATCACTTGTACATTCCGCTCTGCACTTAGGAATATAAAAATCACTTTTGATGTACAGTGCTTTGCAACAGTTAACTTACCGCTGGTTTGGCGCTTGTTGGCTGGGACGACTCTAACTCAAACGCACCTCTCATAAGCAAGCCACGCAAACCAGCCAGTAAGATTCCATGTTTAATAGGTGGAAGCAAGAGAAAACAAAACCCCCCCAAAATCATTGGAGTGGCAAGGGGAATCACCAGTAATAACTCTGTTACACAGGTAACAGTCACATTTCCTTCACTCAGTCATTTTCTGCCATTTCTTGGGGGTTAATCAAGTAGTGGTCAAAACGCATTGATGCAACGGTAGCTAAGACGGGGAGAGGTCTGTCTGTGATAAAGCACCGCTCTGATTTCTTGACATCACTATCAACTAAACCAGTCCTGCAGGTCCTAGTTTTGTCGCATATGACTACTGTCCAATCATATGGCCAAGTGCCACAGAAAGGGACATATGCAAATGACAATTGGCCCAGAACAGAGCAGCATGGCTGGCCCTTAGATGTACACAGAAAGCCAGCACTGGTAATATGCATGTCAATCTCTCCTGATTCATGGTGGAGGAGAGGTTGACTGCATCACTGCTTGTCTTTGTGAGAGGTATTGACATGTTGAAATCACCAAGCTAAGACACCCAGACATACCCCACAAGACATGCCACCAGAGGGCACTTCACTGTCCCCAAGTCCAGAACAGACTACGGGAAACGCACTGTACTACATAGAGCCATGACTACATGGAACTCTATTCCACATCATGGAACTCTATTCCACATCATGGAACTCTATTCCACATCATGGAACTCTATTCCACATCATGGAACTCTATTTCCACATCATGGAACTCTATTCCACATCATGGAACTCTTTTCCACATCATGGAACTCTTTTCCACATCATGGAACTCTATTCCACATCATGGAACTCTATTTCCACATCATGGAACTCTATTTCCACATCATGGAACTCTTTTCCACATCATGGAACTCTATTCCACATCATGGAACTCTATTCCACATCATGGAACTCTATTTCCACATCATGGAACTCTTTTCCACATCATGGAACTCTATTCCACATCATGGAACTCTATTCCACATCATGGAACTCAGTCAAGCAGTAGAATCAGATTTGAAAAACAGATAAAACTACACCTTATGGAACAGTGGGGACTGTGATGAGACACACACACAGAGCATTCGCAAACACATGCTAACACACACACACACACACACTTTAATATTGTTATTTTGCTGTATTATTGATTTTGAACTGTAGATATGTTGTGGTAGTGTGTAATAATAATGTGTTGTATTGTAGATATGTAGTGGTAGAGTAGTGTGTAATAATGTATTGTAGATATGTAGTGGTAGAGTAGTGTGTAATAATGTGTTGTAATGTAGATATGTAGTGGTAGAGTAGTGTGTAATAATGTGTTGTATTGTAGATATGTAGTGGTAGAGTAGTGGTGTAATAATGTGTTGTATTGTAGATATGTTGTGGTAGAGTAGTGTGTAATAATGTATTGTAGATATGTTGTGGTAGAGTAGTGGTGTAATAATGTGTTGTATTGTAGATATGTAGTGGTAGAGTAGTGGTGTAATAATGTGTTGTATTGTAGATATGTAGTGGTAGTGTAGTGTGTAATAATGTGTTTTGTTGTAGATATGTAGTGGTAGAGTAGTGGTGTAATAATGTGTTGTATTGTAGATATGTAGTGGTAGAGTAGTGTGTAATAATGTGTTTTGTTGTAGATATGTAGTGGTAGAGTAGTGGTGTAATAATGTGTTGTATTGTAGATATGTAGTGGTAGAGTAGTGTGTAATAATGTGTTGTAATGTAGATATGTAGTGGTAGAGTAGTGTGTAATAATGTGTTGTGTTGTAGATATGTAGTGGTAGATTAGTGGTGTAATAATGTGTTGTATTGTAGATATGTTGTGGTAGAGTAGTGTGTAATAATGTGTTGTATTGTAGATATGTAGTGGTAGAGTAGTGTGTAATAATGTGTTTTGTTGTAGATATGTAGTGGTAGAGTAGTGTGTAATAATGTGTTGTATTGTAGATATGTTGTGGTAGTGTGTAATAATAATGTGTTGTATTGTAGATATGTAGTGGTAGAGTAGTGGTGTAATAATGTGTTGTATTGTAGATATGTAGTGGTAGAGTAGTGTGTAATAATGTATTGTAGATATGTAGTGGTAGAGTAGTGTGTAATAATGTGTTGTGTTGTAGATATGTAGTGGTAGAGTAGTGTGTAATAATGTGTTGTATTGTAGATATGTAGTGGTAGAGTAGTGTGTAATAATGTGTTGTATTGTAGATATGTAGTGGTAGAGTAGTGTGTAATAATGTATTGTAGATATGTAGTGGTAGAGTAGTGTGTAATAATGTATTGTAGATATGTAGTGGTAGAGTAGTGGTATAATAATGTGTATTGTAGATATGTAGTGGTAGAGTAGTGTGTAATAATGCGTTGTATTGTAGATATGTAGTGGTAGAGTAGTGTGTAATAATGTATTGTAGATATGTTGTGGTAGAGTAGTGTGTAATAATGTGTTGTATTGTAGATATGTAGTGGTAGAGTAGTGTGTAATAATGTATTGTAGATATGTTGTGGTAGAGTAGTGTGTAATAATGTGTTGTATTGTAGATATGTAGTGGTAGAGTAGTGTGTAATAATGTGTTGTATTGTAGATATGTAGTGGTAGAGTAGTGTGTAATAATGTGTATTGTAGATATGTAGTGGTAGAGTAGTGTGTAATAATAATGTGTTGTAATGTAGATATGTAGTGGTAGAGTAGTGTGTAATAATGTATTGTAGATATGTAGTGGTAGAGTAGTGTGTAATAATGTGTTGTATTGTAGATATGTAGTGGTAGAGTAGTGTGTAATAATGTATTGTAGATATGTAGTGGTAGAGTAGTGTGTAATAATGCGTTGTATTGTAGATATGTAGTGGTAGAGTAGTGTGTAATAATGTGTTGTATTGTAGATATGTAGTGGTAGAGTAGTGTGTAATAATGTGTTGTATTGTAGATATGTTGTGGTAGTGTGTAATAATGTGTTATATTGTAGATATGTTGTGGTAGTGTGTAATAATGTGTTGTAATGTAGATATGTAGTGGTAGAGTAGTGTGTAATAATGTGTTGTATTGTAGATATGTAGTGGTAGAGTGGTGTGTAATAATGTGTTGTATTGTAGATATGTAGTGGTAGAGTAGTGTGTAATAATGTATTGTAGATATGTTGTGGTAGAGTAGTGTGTAATAATGTGTTGTAATGTAGATATGTTGTGGTAGATTAGTGGTGTAATAATGTGTTGTATTGTAGATATGTTGTGGTAGAGTAGTGTGTAATAATGTGTTGTATTGTAGATATGTAGTGGTAGAGTAGTGTGTAATAATGTATTGTAGATATGTTGTGGTAGAGTAGTGTGTAATAATGTGTTGTATTGTAGATATGTAGTGGTAGAGTAGTGTGTAATAATGTGTTGTATTGTAGATATGTTGTGGTAGAGTAGTGGTGTAATAATGTGTTGTAATGTAGATATGTTGTGGTAGAGTAGTGTGTAATAATGTGTTGTATTGTAGATATGTTGTGGTAGAGTAGTGGTGTAATAATGTGTTGTATTGTAGATATGTTGTGGTAGATTAGTGGTGTAATAATGTGTTGTTTTGTAGATATGTAGTGGTAGAGTAGTGTGTAATAATGTGTTGTATTGTTGATACATTGTGGTGTGTAATAATGTAGATATGTTATTGTAGTGTGTAATAATGTTGTATTGTAGATATGCTGTGGTAGAGTAGTGTGGTGTATTGTAGATATATTGTGGTAGAGTGGTGTGATAGTGTAATCTAGACGCAGGGAGTCAGGAAGCAGGTGCAGATGATGAGTTTAATAATAACAAACATGGAGAGTTAGAAAACAAGAGATGCGCCTGGACATGAAAACTGAACCAATACTGCCTGAAGAGTGATGCTAGGGAGTGCTAGATAAAGGGGAAGTAATCAGGGTAGTGATGGAGTCCAGGTGTGCCTCATGATGGGGCGCAGGTGTGCATAGCGTCTCCTTAGGAACCTACCCAGCTCCTGTTTGGTCCTCTCCTCCTGCCCGTTAGACTGAGGCCGGTACCCGGATGTGAGGCTGACCGTGGCCACCAGCTTCTCCATAAAGGTTTTCCAGACCCGCAACATGAATTGGGGACCACGGTCAGAAACTATGTCCTCCGGAAGACCATAGTGGCCGTTGCAGATGATGAGTTTAATAATAACAAACATGGAGCGTTAGAAAACAAGAGATGCGCCTGGACATGAAAACTGAATCAATACTGCCTGAAGAGTGATGCTAGGGAGTGCTAGATAAAGGGGACGTAATCAGGGTAGTGATGGAGTCCAGGTGTGCCTCATGATGGGTTGTCAGGACCGGTGGTTAGGAAAGCGGGGGAGCGGGAGTAGACGTGACTGACAGGTAGTGTGCAGCAGCTAATAGGGAAAGGGATCTGATATAAAATACAAAATGAATGATTAACCAGTGGAAGCAATTTAAAAAATTGCTGTTATGAACTCATATCTATACCAGACGTTTTATGGTCCGTACACAGATCGGTTACATAGCTACGCATCCATAGGCATTCAGGTGTTTTTATCCTCCACTACGCAAGAAAAGAGTTACTACGTTACTTCAGGAGCATTGCATGACAAAATATCATTGCTTGAGTTAATAAAGCAGCATACTCGACTCTTCCTTGTCGTATTATTGTTTTGGTGAATTTTCTTTGAGGAAGGCGGCTGGTTCAGCCTCACTGGTGTCGTTCATCTTCTCTGGCTGCACATGATTGGCTCAGGGTGATGTCACTCACAACACCGCAGCACCTACTGGGATAGTCCTCTGAGGGCTAGGCAGCTTCTGCCCCCTTGGGTGCTGCCATGGAGTTGCAGTGGCCTTCCAAGAAGGCTCAAGGTCATTGGCCTCAGATAAGCGGACGTCTTTTCTCTGGTAACTTTGAAGTGTGTCAACCTCATTGTTTACCATGTCTTAGCTAGCTGAACAGTTCTCATGTTGACTTTCTCCAAATGATTTTCAAACGTAGCGTTATGAAGTAAATGTAGAGTTGAAACATCTTGGTGCTCATCAGCCTCTAAACATTGAATAGGGTTACATGCACACGGTAATGCGATTATTATGGATAGTCAGATTAATATAATAGTTTGATTAAAACGTTTACATGCTTTGCAAGAAGAACGATTCCCCTAATAATCCTGTTTACATGGACACATCTAGAAAATAAAGGAAAGCCGCACACTAAGAGCTCAGATGCAAAAATGTAATAACCAACGTTTCGACAGCGAAGCTGTCTTCATCAGGGTATCATCACAAACACTGAGAGATGAGTCATTTATATATTGTCAAGAGACACACAGGTGTTTGTAATCATGGCCAAGTATGGCCTAATATCATTGGTTAACTCAAATATTTAAAAAAATGGTATACAGAGAACATACAAAAAGACAAACAAATGGATAACATACGATCATAGCATTTGTAGTCTAAAATGTATCTAACAAACAATTACAATGGCAAAATCACAATAATCACAAGAATGGCTTCAGATCAAAGTCTATGTTGAGACCGAAGGGAGCAAGGGTCTTTAAATTAAAGATCCAGGCAGCCTCTTGTTTTAACAATAAAAGGTGTTATTACGTGTTCCACTAAGGCAGTTATTTATCTTATAATTTGTCCTTGTGGTAAAAATGATGTGGGTAAAACAAAGCGTGAATTAAAAGTACGTATCTCAGAGCATCGTAGCACCATTAGGTGCAAAAACTTGACTTACCCAGTTGCGGCCCACTTTTTGGAAGCAAACCATTCGATTTCGTCTCTGCGTTATATTGGCATCGAACATGTCACCCTCCCTAGGAGAGGGGGTGACCTTGATAATTTATTGTTAAAACGAGAGGCTGCCTGGATCTTTAATTTAAAGACCCTTGCTCCCTTCGGTCTCAACATAGACTTTGATCTGAAGCCATTCTTGTGATTATTGTGATTTTGCCATTGTAATTGTTTGTTAGATACATTTTAGACTACAAATGCTATGATCGTATGTTATCCATTTGTTTGTCTTTTTGTATGTTCTCTGTATACCATTTTTTTAAATATTTGAGTTAACCAATGATATTAGGCCATACTTGGCCATGATTACAAACACCTGTGTGTCTCTTGACAATATATAAATGACTCATCTCGCAGTGTTTGTGATGATACCCTGATGAAGACAGCTTCGCTGTCGAAACGTTGGTTATTACATTTTTGCATCTGAGCTCTTAGTGTGCGGCTTTCCTTTATTTTCTAGTGTTCTACTCCGCTAGCCAGCACCTCGCCTTTATAGGTGTGCGTTTCTTTTTTCTAGATTACATGGACACATCTGAAATCAGGTTACCTGATGGCACTGATAAATGCAGAAAATCGCTAATCAAAATATACATTCTGCTATAGAGAACGTTATTTTTGGGAAGCATATTTGATTCTGAGTTTGGACATGTAAAGTTTGTTTGTGAAAACTACTTCTAAGACGTATACATTGTTGTTCTGAACTCACTTCATTCGCTCTAATGTGGGAGGCTCTCGGCTGGTGCTGGCACATGCACAGAACAAATGCACCGCTGGAACGCCGATTTAAGCTGTTCACGTCTTAATCATTCAAAAGATTGCTCAGAAAACCAGTTGTTTTAATCAGCGTATGCTTACTTCGATTATCACCTTTACGCCGATTTAAGATAAACAGAGTAAGGTGTTTACATGACTAATGCCATACTCAGCCTACTGCCATAATCAGTTTAATATCAAATTATTAGTGTGCATGTAAACGTACTCATTAAAATAAAGTACGCTGGAAAATAATCTACTCCTCCCTCCCTCCATCCACCCTTCCCTCCCTAATCTCTCCATCCCTTCAGTCTGTCAATTCAATTCATGCTGCTTATTGCCTCTTATTGGCATGAGACAAAACAGTGGCGCCCGTCAACGTCCGTACGCATCAGAGACAAACAACAATAAACAGTGTGTGTGTGTCCGAGCATCTAGGTGTCCATACCCATCAGAGACAAACAACAATAAACAGTGTGTGTGTGTCCGAGCGTGTGGGTGTCCATACCCATCAGAGACAAACAACAATAAACAGTGGGTGTGTGTCCGAGCGTGTGGGTGTCCATACCCATCAGAGACAAACAACAATAAACAGTGGGTGTGTGTCCGAGCGTGTGGGTGTCCATACCCATCAGAGACAAACAACAATAAACAGTGGGTGTGTGTCCGAGCGTGTGGATGTCCATACCCATCAGAGACAAACAACAATAAACAGTGGGTGTGTGTCCGAGCGTGTGGGTGTCCATACCCATCAGAGACAAACAACAATAAACAGTGGGTGTGTGTCCGAGCGTGTGGGTGTCCATACCCATCAGAGACAAACAACAATAAACAGTGGGTGTGTCCCCGAGCGTGTCGGTGTCCATACCCATCAGAGACAAACAACAATAAACAGTGGGTGTGTGTCCGAGCGTGTGGGTGTCCATACCCATCAGAGACAAACAACAATAAACAGTGGGTGTGTGTCCGAGCGTGTGGGTGTCCATACCCATCAGAGACAAACAACAATAAACAGTGGGTGTGTGTCCGAGTGTGTGGGTGTCCATACCCATCAGAGACAAACAACAATAAACAGTGGGTGTGTGTCCGAGCGTGTGGGTGTCCATACCCATCAGAGACAAACAACAATAAACAGTGGGTGTGTGTCCGAGCGTGTGGGTGTCCATACCCATCAGAGACAAACAACAATAAACAGTGGGTGTGTGTCCGAGCGTGTGGGTGTCCATACCCATCAGAGACAAACAACAATAAACAGTGGGTGTGTGTCCGAGCGTGTGGATGTCCATACCCATCAGAGACAAACAACAATAAACAGTGGGTGTGTGTCCGAGCGTGTGGGTGTCCATACCCATCAGAGACAAACAACAATAAACAGTGGGTGTGTGTCCGAGCGTGTGGGTGTCCATACCCATCAGAGACAAACAACAATAAACAGTGGGTGTGTGTCCGAGCGTGTGGGTGTCCATACCCATCAGAGAGAAACGACAATAAACACAAATCAAAAAATGTGCGACAGGCCCGGAGAGTCCTCAATTAATACAAATAAAAACTGCAACGAGACGCAAAACACAAAAGACTAAACCCAATCACAAATTGAACAACAGACAGAAGATGTCATAGTTTGTGTGTGTGTGTACTATCAGGAAGCCTTAGGGGGTCATACGTTTAGAAAGATGGACCATATAGAAAGATAGACATCATTCATTTGGAACCTCATAATGTTGGGGTTGACGTACAGGCAGTTTACCTGAGTCAATGTCCCATAGCTGTTGGCCTGCTGCCAAGGAAGAGGGATGGAGGGGGGAGGGAGGGAGGGGGGAGGGATGGAGGGGGGAGGGTGGGAGAGGAAAAGATTTTCTCTGTTTCCCCAAGGTGTGAAGGCCATTGCCAGTCAGAGAGCTTGGCTAAGCAGGAGTTGTATTATTCAGAGACACACACACACACACACACACGCACACACACACACTTACCAGACAGGTTTGTATTATTCAGGGAGTGACTCAACTCTCCTCTCCTGCCCCCCATTTTAGATGAGAAATACATTTTACTGTAAGTCTGACGTAAAAAGAGAGGGATGGAGAGAGGGGAAACCTGGAGGAAGTGTTTCAAAAAAACAAGAGCGAAGTGATTAGGTCAATCATCATTAGTGTGGTTGATGGACTGCAGATTTCTCTGGTCTCGTCTTCCTCTTTTCTCCATCTTCTGTCTTTTTCTCAGGCTGATAGATGGACGCGTTTGGAGAGAGAGGGAGAGAATGGAATAGTGACTGGGGCGAGATATATTATTTGTGTGGAGGCAGTGTGTCGACGGGGAAAGAGAGAGCGAGACTGAGCTGGTTTGAGAGTGTGAGAGGAATTTGTGTGTGTGTGGCAGGCAGAGTGTGTAGAGGGGAAGAGTGATAGAGAGACGGAGTGGGTTTGAGAGTGAGAGAGTATGTGTTTGGAGGATTTGAAAGAGAGAGAGGGCAGAGAATGTATTTGTGGCATGAGAAAGAGAAATTATAGACACGTAGAGAGACAGATACAGACGTATAGAGAGACAAGACACACAGACAGACAGACAGACAGATACAGAGAGAGACACAGAAAGACAGATACAGATAGACACACAGATACACGCAGAGAGAGACTCATAGGGACAGATACAGAGAGAGAGAGAGAAACAGACACAGAGAGATATAGAGACGCACAGACACACAGAGACATGCAGATATACAGAGACATACAGAGAGACACACAGACACACAGAGACATGCAGATATACAGAGAGAGACGCACAGACACACAGAAAGAAAGATGCAGAGACACGCAGAGAGACACACAGACAGATATACAGAGCGACAGACAGAGAGCGACACAGCGAGAGAGACCGATGCAGAGAACAAGATAGACACACAGAGAAAGATGCAGAGAGGCATACAGAGAGACATAGATGGACACAGAGAACGAGACTCAGAGAGAGACACAGAGAGACTGATGCAGAGACAAATAAAGAGAAATGATAGAGACCGATACAGAGAGACGCCGAGACAGATACAGAGAGACACAGAGAGAGCGAGACAGATACAGAGAACAAGATAGAAATAGAGAGCGTGGGAGAGAGAATATATACAAAGAGCCAGGTAGAGTGAAGAAGATACAGAGAGCAAGATATAAATGGACAGACAGAGCAAAATAGATAGGGGGGAGGTAGAGAGAAATAGATAGATGGGTAGAGGGAGGGAGAAATAGATAGATGGGTAGAGGGAGAGAGAAATAGATAGATGGGTAGAGGGAGAGAGAAATAGATAGATGGGTAGAGGGAGAGAGAAATAGATAGATGGGTAGAGGGAGAGAGAAATAGATAGATGGGTAGAGGGAGGGAGAAATAGATAGATGGGTAGAGGGAGGGAGAAATAGATAGGGGGAGGTAGAGAGAGAGAGAAATAGATAGGGGGAGGTAGATGCACAGCTAGCAGTGTGTTGATGCACAGCCCTCAGAACAGCCTCAATTCGTCGGGGGCATGGACTCTACAAGGTGTTGAAAGCGTTCCACAGGGATGCTGGCCCATGTTGACTCCAATGCTTCCCACAGTTGTGTCAAGTTGGCTGGATGTTCTCTGGGTGGTGGATCATTCTTGACACACACGGGAAACTGTTGAGCATCTTTGCAGTTCTTGAAACAAACCAGTGTGCCTGACACCTGCTAGCATACCCCGTTCAAACTTCACCCTCTGAATGGTACACACACACACAATCCAGATCTCAAGGCTTCAAAATCCTTCTTTAACCTGTCTCCTCTCCTCATCTACACTGAAGTGGCTTTAACAAGTAACATCAATAAAGAATCATAGCTTAGGCGCTCGCACATATATTGCTGACACACTCACACTGTGCTGTGCTCCATTGTGCAAGGAAAGCAGTCCTAGACCTAAAAACTCCCTCTCCCACTCACACACACACACACACACACACTCACACACTTCCCATCATCACGATTTCATGTTTCCAAGTTTTCCACCCAGATTCTATTCACATTTTTTCTGCGTATTTGTCCCAAATGGCACCCTATTCCCTATATAGTGTACAACTTTTGACCAGAGCTCTATGGGGAATAGGGTGCCATTTGTGTCGCACCCTGGGTATTGCAACCTCCACTCCAATAAAGTAAATGCACAAGGCTAGTCACACACACACACACACACACACACACACACACACACACACACACACAGATTTGTATTATTTAGGGAGTGACTCTCCTCTCCTGGCCCCCATTTTAGATGAAACATACATTTTACTGTAAGTATGACAAATACGAGGGATGGAGAGAGGGGAAAACGTGAAGGAGTAGTTTGGGAATGGGATGGAGAGAACGATTAAAAAAAGAGAAACTATTGAGTCAATCATCATTAGTGTGGTTGATGGACTGCAGATTTCTCTGGTCTCTTGTCTTCCTCTTTTCTCTATCTTCTGTCTTTTTCTCAGGCTGATAGAAGGACGGGGTTGGAGAGAGAGGAAGAAAGAGAGAATGGAAGACAGAGGTAGCTCTCCAGGAACAGGGTTGGAGTGAAAACCTACAGTAGGGGAGGGAGACATTATTTGTGTGGAGGGGAAAAGGGGAAGAGTGAGAGAAAGCGAGACGGAGTGTGTGTGTGTGTGTAGCAGGCAGAGTGTGTAGCGGGGAAGAGTGATAGAGAGACGGAGTGGGTTTGAGAGTGAGAGAGTATGTGTTTGAAGGATTTGAAAGAGAGAGAGGGCAGAGATAGAATGTATTTGTGGCATGAGAAAGAGAGAAATTATAGACATGTAGAGAGACAGATACAGAGAACATGATAGAAATAGAGGGAGAGTGAGTGGGAGAGAGATGAGTCAAAAAGCCAGGTAGTGTCATGTGCTTCGTAAGGGACAGACCAAGGCGACAAACGACAGTTCCGTAAGGTAACACAGGCTATACAGAAAACAACCACCCACAAACCCAAAGGGAAAAAGGGCTGCCTAAGTATGGCTTCCAATCAGAGACAACGAAAGACACCTGCCTCTCATTGGAAACCATACTCGGCCACACAAAGAAAATTAACATAGAAAATGAAAACTAGAACAAATCCCCTCTAAACAAACCAACCCCAAAACACACAAAAACAACACCCCCTGCCACGCCCTGACCAAACTACAATGACAAATGACCCCTTTTACTGGTCAGGACGTGACAGTATTTGTTTTTTTGTTTGTTTGTTTTTTGTCATTTAGCAGACGCTCTTATCCAGAGCGACTTACAGTGGTGAGTGCATACATTTCATACATTTTTTTTTTTTTTGTGCTAGTCCCCCGTGGGAATCGAACAGTACCCCCCCCCCCCCCCAAAGGTGCAGACCCCGACTGCACCTCAAAACAAAAAAAACCACAAAAACAACCCCAAACCTAAAGGGAGGGAAGGGAGGGTGGCCACCGTCAATGACGATTCCTGTGCTACACCCCCCCTTCGCCAATCCTCCCACTACGGAGGTGGCTCTGGGCGTAGCTCCCGTTCTGAAGACTCTGGGCTGCAGACCACCGCCGAAGGCTCCTGGCTGCAGACCACCGCCGAAGGCTCCTGGGTTGCGGACCACCGCCGAAGGCCCGGGGCTGAGGGGCGTCGCCCGCGGCCTCCTGCGTGGAGCTGGGACCGGTCTCCCCGGACTGGGGAGACTTACAGGAGACTGGGTGCGCAGCACAGGCACGGGGCACACTGGGCCGTGGAGGCCTGGAGTTCAGGGCTGGCATACCCCGTCCTGGCTGAATGGTCACTGTAGCCCGGCACGGGCAGAGCGCTGGCACAGGGCGAACTGGGCTGTGCTGGAGAGTGAGGGCTGCCGTGCGTAGAGCAGGCGCAGGGTAGGCTGGACCGAGGAGACGCACTGGAGACCAGATGCGCTGCGCCGGCGCACTTCTCCCTGGCTGCCGGCCAACTCTCTCCCGGCAATGCTGCGGAGCCCGTACTGACCGCACCGGACTGTGCGTGCGTATGGGCAATACCGTGAGCATTTCCGCATAGCTCGGTGCTCTCCTCGTCACCCGCTCCCCACGGTAAGCACGGGGAGTTGGCTCAGGACTCCACCCTGACTCTGCCCAACTCCCAAAATTGGGGGGGGCTGCCTCTCGCACTTGCCTCTTGGCTTATACAGCGCCTCATGGTAGCGCCGCTCTGCCTTCGCTGCCTCCAGTTCCTTCTTTTGTCGACGATACTACCCAGCCTGCCTCCAGGGTCCTTTCCCGTCTAAAATCTCCTCCCACGTCCACGACTCCAAATACTTCTCCGGCTCCTAACCCCGCTGCTTGGTCTTCTTTCGGTGGGTGTTTCTGTCATGTGCGTCGTAAGGGACAGACCAAGGCGCAGCGGGTATAGTGCTCATCTTCCTTCTTTATTTAGTTAAAGAGAACACATAAACAAAATAAACAAACGACAGTTCCATAAGGTAACACAGGCTATACAGAAAACAACCACCCACAAACCCAAAGGGAGAAAGGGCTGCCTAAGTAAGGCTTCCAATCAGAGACAATGAAAGACACCTGCCTCTCATTGGAAACCATACTCGGCCACACATAGAAAATGAAAACTAGAACAAATCCCCTCTAAACAAACCAACCCCAAAACACACAAAAACAACACCCCCTGCCACGCCCTGACCAAACTACAATGACAAATGACCCCTTTTACTGGTCAGGACGTGACAGGTAGAGAGAAAGGGATACAGAGAGCAAGATGGAAATACAGATGTAGGCTCTTAATTTGAGCCAGTTTCATACAGCAGGAAAAGAATCCTGCACTAACAGGAAATGTGATATATAATTAATGGACATTTTTTGCAGGAGTTCATCATTTTTTTGTTAGGGCAAATCAATTCTGAAATATTAAAGTGGGAATTACAAACTTTAGAAGCCTTTTTAAACCCTGGATACACAAGTTTGCATTTCCTGCAACAACAGGATGATCAAATTAAGATACGGCATCTGTAGAGAGAGAGAAAGAGTGAGTCAGAGTGTCAGGTTGTGTCCCAAATAGCACCCAATTCACTATATATGGCCCTGGTCAAAAGTAGTGCACTATATAGGGAATAGGGTGCCATTTGGGGCGTACAATCAGAAACCAAAGTGAATGTAAACTCAGACACCAGGAGAGAGAGAGGGGCAGCAGAGCAGTGATGCACTCTACCAGCAGTGTGTTGTAATGGATGGATGTACAGTATTATGTGAGGAGTAGATAGCTCTCCTCTCAGACAGTGGCAGACTCACCTCACGGCCCACACACACAGAGGGCTAGATGGGTTGGCTGAACAACATACACTGACTGACTCACACGACTGAAAAATAAACTCATCATAATGAAAATAAACTCGATAATAAACTCATCAAAATGAGTCGAAAAATGATCTCTGAATTAGTATGAAGTCTCTGGCCAATTGACCTAACTGATCGTTGTTGAGTCACACAGAGCCCTTTGAGACCTGACCAATAAAAACTCCTGAATCACATCCCTATAGTTCTACTGCAAAAGAAATCAAACACTCATATTAGTCAACACAGACCAAACTTAGTTAAAGCAGTGACGTTTAAAGATGACTCTCCTCAGTCACCAGCATCCTCCTTCAGTCCTGAGCTCTTGTTTTGGTCAGGCTAAAACAGGTCTCTCCAACCATGTTCCTGGAGAGCTACTCTCCTGTAGGTTTCACTCCAACCCTGTTCCTGGAGAGCTACTCTCCTGTAGGTTTCACTCCAACCCTGTTCCTGGAGAGCTACCCTCCTGTAGGATTCCACTCCAACCCTGTTCCTGGAGAGATACCCTCCTGTAGGTTTTCACTCCAACCCTGTTCCTGGAGAGCTACCCTCCTGTAGGTTTCCACTCCAACCCTGTTCCTGGAGAGCTGCCCTCCTGTAGGTTTCCACTCCAACCCTGTTCCTGGAGAGCTACCCTCCTGAATGTTTGCCCTCCAACCCTGTTCCTGGAGAGCTACCCTCCTGAATGTTTGCCCTCCAACCCTGTTCCTGGAGAGCGACCCTCCTGTAGGTTTCCACTCCAACCCTGTTCTTGGAGAGCTACCCTCCTGTAGGTTTCCACTCCAACCCTGTTCCTGGAGAGCTACCCTCCTGTAGGTTTCCACTCCAACCCCAGCTAGTAACGTACCTGATTAATCTTATAAACCAGCTAATTATTAGAATCAGGTGTACAGATTAGGGTTGGAGTGAAAACCTACAGGAGGGTAGCTCTCCAGGAACAGGGTTGGAGTGAAAACCTACAGGAGGGTAGCTCTCCAGGAACAGGGTTGGAGTGAAAACCTACAGGAGGGTAGCTCTCCAGGAACAGGGTTGGAGTGAAAACCTACAGGAGGGTAGCTCTCCAGGAACAGGGTTGGAGTGAAAACCTACAGGAGGGTAGCTCTCCAGGAACAGGGTTGGAGTGAAAACCTATAGGAGGGTATCTCTCCAGGAACAGGGTTGGAGTGAAAACCTATAGGAGGGTATCTCTCCAGGAACAGGGTTGGAGTGAAAACCTATAGGAGGGTAGCTCTCCAGGAACAGGGTTGGAGTGAAAACCTATAGGAGGGTATCTCTCCAGGAACAGGGTTGGAGTGAAAACCTACAGGAGGGTAGCTCTCCAGGAACAGGGTTGGAGTGAAAACCTATAGGAGGGTAGCTCTCCAGGAACAGGGTTGGAGTGAAAACCTATAGGAGGGTAGCTCTCCAGGAACAGGGTTGGAGTAAAAACATTCAGGAGGGTAGCTCTCCAGGATCAGGGTTGGAGTGAAAACCTACAGGAGGGTTTCTAAGCCTAAATGCTTTTGAACTACTCACTTCAGGTCAGCTGTAATTAGACCGTAATTAGCTACTACTCATCAGACACCCTCATGAAACAGTCAACATAGAGCCAGACACCAACTTAATTAAAGTAGTGACTTTTACTAACGATGCTCTCTTCAGTGGCTTCCTTCCTGAGCCCGGAGGCTGTCGGCCCTGTTTTGACGAGGGACATCTTTCTTATCAGATAAGCTGCACAGAAAACCACAGACACTCATCAGACCCTCGTCAGACACTCAAATCCTCGTCAGACACAGACCCTCGTCAGACACTCAAATCCTCGTCAGACACAGACCCTCGTCAGACACTCAAATCCTCGTCAGACACTCAAATCCTCATCAGACCCTCGTCAGACACTCAAATCCTCGTCAGACACTCAAATCCTCGTCAGACACTCATCAGATACCTATCAGACACTCAGATGAATCAGGCAACAACACAAACTCCTTGGGTCAACACAACACAAACTTGATGGTATGAATCAGACACTACTGGTATCGTCCTACTTAAAGATGCTCTCCTTCCTGGGCCCTGAGGCCACCTACCTGGTGTTTGGCCTGGGCCAGCCTGAATAATGAAGAGTCTTGTTGTTGTAAATAAATTATGGCTGTTTTGGTTTTGGGGGCATTGTGCTATGAATACGTAATACACTGGTGATGCTGCGAAAGACACACGTGCACACGCATGCGCACACACACACTAATGCGACACGGACGGAAGAGTTCCCGCATGCACACTTGTATGTGCATACACAGACACAGAGGCAGACAGACAGACAGACAGACAGACAGACAGACACACCCTCTCTCTCTCCCTCGCTCTTTCTCTCAAATTCAAATGATCTTGCTCTCTCTCTTTAAATGAGTCAGTTCTATCGTTCATTGTCTTGACAGTGCTGAATGCTTTGCTCAACATATTTATCAGTCTGCATCTCAAATGGCAGCCTGTTCTCTGTAGTGCACTACTTTACAACAGGGCCCATAGGACCATGGTGAAAAACAGTGCACTATACAGGGGATAGGGTTCCATTCAGTATGCTGACTATGGAACATGTTGTTTTGGCTTTAATTCATAGAGGAGTGTACTTCACTAGTCAGAGAGCTGTTATACAAAGTGTCAGAAGTAAGTGTTGGAGTAGAAACAGGGAAAGCAAGTGCGGGTGTGTGTATGTGTGTGTATCAGCTTTAGAAGTGCTGCTGTAGTGCTGTTACAGGAGTCAGAAGTTCTCTATTATTCCAGTTGAGCACACCCTTCTTTAATTCACACACACACACACACACACACACACACACACACACACACACACACACACACACACACACACACACACACACACACACACACACACACACACAGAGAGAGCTGTTCTGTCTCTAAGCAATCTCTGTCTTCTCTCTTTCGCTGGCTCTCATCCTCTCTAGCTCCACATCCCTCTTTCTTTGGCATTATGCTCCATCACTCTCTCTTCCATGCTGCTGGTATCATGCCACCTAACTATCACTCTCCCCCTTTCTCACTTAACCTCTGTCTCTCTCTCTCCATCACTCTCTCCCTGTGTGACTCCTGGGTCTCCTTGTCAGGGCCCTAGATTGTCCTTGTCCTGAATCCCCCTCATCTTTTTAATACAACCAGGCCTGTGTTATCAGGCCCTGCGGCACATGGCGTGCGCGCGCACACACACACACACACACACACACACACAATAAGCCCACAAACTCCTTACTGTAGCACTCTGCCTCGTCTCTTTCTCTCTCTCTGTGTGTGTGTTCACTTGTCTGTATGAATTAGTTTACTCTAATACACTATGTCAGGAAGAACTAATGTGTAACGCTCCCTCAGCAGATCATTGTGGGGGAAAATGCACTACCACACATTATACACACACACACACACACACAAAGGCACAGGAATGAACACATAGGTACGAACACACACAGACACACGACCCGTGTTGATTTCAATTACTTGCTGCTGTGTTCTAATCTGTACTGGTTTAATAAGTGTTTTTCTCTCTCCCTCTTCCTTTCTCTCTTTCTTTCTCTCTCTTCCATTAATTCCATTGTTGTTTGTCCTCTACCTTTTCATCCCATTTTTCATCCTTCTTTTCCTTTTGAACCCCTATTAATCTTCTATGACTCTCTCTCTGTTCTCTCTCTCTCTCTCTGTTTTTTCTCTCTGTTCTCTCTCTCTCTGTTCTTTCTCTCTGTTCTCTCTCTCTGTTCTATCCCCCTCTCACTCTCCATACCTTTCTCCGCTCTATCCCCCTCTCACTATCTTTCACCTTCCCCACACCCTCGTTCATATCTCTCACCTTAACCCAATATATATTATCTCTGTCCTTCTACTCCCCCTCTCACCCTGCACCTCCTATTTTTTTAAACCCCCTCTTTTCTCTCCATATGTCTCCCTCCCCATCATCTCTCTCACCCTACACCTCTTTTTTCACTCCCTCTCTCCCCCTCTAGCTCTATGCTGTCCCCGCTGTACGCAGATGGCTCTGTCATCGTGGAGAGAAGAGTACCAGCGCCGGCCTTGTGGCCAGCTGACGGTATGCCACCCACCTCCCAAAACCATCGCCCACTCCGATGCCACCCACCGCCCACCAGCGGGTCCAGCGTCTGTGCCAACCCCACCTACTACCACGCAGTCTATGACGTGCGGGTCGACAAATGCCGGGATGCCCCGTTTCTCAGTGGGCGCGGCAAGGCAGGGAGGGGTCCTGGGGGGTCACTGGCTCTGGTGGCGGCAGATGGCGACCCATTAGCGCCCCCTGTGAGGCGGCGAGGGGGACTGGTGGATCACAGGGATGTGATTAAGGCTCACCAGTCACACAAGCTGCAGAGCACGCCACAGGCCAGACGCAAGGAGTGGGAGTGAGTATTATTACTGAGTATTAATGAGTATTACAGCGTATTGCTAAGTATTACTGTGTATTACTAAGTATTAACCTCTCTAGGGCAGGTGGCACCAAATCGTCCCACCTACGTAACAGCCAGTTGAATCCTGTGGCGCGATTTTCAAATACCTTAGAAATGCTATTACTTCAATTTCTCAAACATATGACTATTTTACAGCTATTTAAAGACAAGACTCTCGTTAATCTAACCACACTGTCCGATTTCAAAAAGGCTTTACAACGAAAGCAAAACATTAGATTATGTCAGCAGAGTACCCAGCCAGAAATAATCAGACACCCATTTTTCAAGCTAGCATATAATGTCACAAAAACCCAGAAGACAGCTAAATGCAGCACTAACCTTTGATGATCTTCATCAGATGACACACCTAGGACATTATGTTATACAATACATGCATGTTTTGTTCAATCAAGTTCATATTTATATCAAAAACCAGCTTTTTACATTAGCATGTGACGTTCAGAACTAGCATACCCCCCGCAAACTTCCGATGAATTTACTAACAATTTACTAAATTACTCACGATAAACGTTCACAAAAAGCATAACAATTATTTTAAGAATTATAGATACAGAACTCCTCTATGCACTCGATATGTCCGATTTTAAAATAGCTTTTCGGTGAAAGCACATTTTGCAATATTCTAAGTAGATAGCCCGGCATCACAGGGCTAGCTATTTAGACACCCACCAAGTTTAGCCTTCACCAAACTCCGATTTACTATTAGAAAAGTTTGATTACCTTTCCTGTTCTTCGTCAGAATGCACTCCCAGGACTTCTACTTCAATAACAAATGTTGGTTTGGTCCAAAATAATCCATAGTTATGTTCCAACAGCGGCGTTTTGTTCGTGCGTTCAAGACACTATCCCAATGGTAAATAAGGGTCATGCGCACGGCGCATTTCGTGACAAATGATTTCTAAATATTTCATTACCGTACTTCGAAGCATGTCAACCGCTGTTTAAAATCAATTTTTATGCCATTTTTCTCGTAAAAAAGCGATAATATTTCGACCGGGAATCTGCAATTAGGTAAACAGCCGAAAGAAAATACAGCACAGGGTCGACTCGGGCACGCGCCTAATTCCTTTGTCCTCTTATCGGCCACTTGGCAAAGGTGATAATGTGTTTCAGCCTGGGGCTGCCTCGATATCGTTCAGCTTTTTCCCGGGCTCTGAGAGCCTATGGAAGCCGTAGGAAGTGTCACGTTACAGCTAAGATCCCCACTCTTCAATAAACAGAGACAAGAAGAACGACTCCTTGTCAGACAGGCCACTTCCTGCATGAAATCTTCTCAGGTTTTTGCCTGCCATATGAGTTCTGTTATACTCACAGACACCATTCAAACAGTTTTAGAAACTTTAGGGTGTTTTCTATCCAAAGCCAATAATTATATGCATATTCTAGTTACTGGGCAGGAGTAGTAACCAGATTAAATCGGGTACGTTTTTTATCCGGCCGTGTAAATACTGCCCCCTAGCCCTAACAGGTTTTAATGTAAGGAATGGGGGTGAGTATTATTATTATTATTACTGACTGTAGGGACTAGGGAGGGAGTGTTACTGACTGAGTGTAGGGACTAGGGAGGGAGTGTTACTGACTGAGTGTAGGGACTAGGGAGAGTGTTACTGACTGAGTGTAGGGACTAGGGAGAGAGTGTTACTGACTGAGTGTAGGGACTAGGGAGGGAGTGTTACTGACTGAGTGTAGGGACTAGGGAGGGAGTGTTACTGACTGAGTGTAGGGACTAGGGAGAGAGTGTTACTGACTGAGTGTAGGGACTAGGGAGAGAGTTACTGACTGAGTGTAGGGACTAGGGAGGGAGTGTTACTGACTGAGTGTAGGGACTAGGGAGAGAGTGTTACTGACTGAGTGTAGGGACTAGGGAGGGAGTGTTACTGACTGAGTGTAGGGACTAGGGAGAGAGTGTTACTGACTGAGTGTAGGGACTAGGGAGAGAGTGTTACTGACTGAGTGTAGGGACTAAGGAGAGAGTGTTACTGACTGAGTGTAGGGACTAGGGAGGGAGTGTTACTAACTGAGTGTAGGGACTAGGGAGGGAGTGTTACTGACTGAGAAACGTTGGAAAACAACACACAAAGTAGACCTAAATTGGAGTCAGAATGATTATAGCTAAATCCCACTTCTGACACCAATTTAAGTTGTGTTTTATGAAAATGATTTATTGACGCAAGGAGTGGGATTGACTATTCATTATTGTCACTGAGTGTCAATTAAGACACTAAATGAACTGGTGGAGAGTTTTGTAGTGTGGTGGGTAATTTCTTTACTACCAAATTAGGAGAGACAAACTTATCACACAAGTCAGTTATACTTAAACTAAATCTTTATTCACTTATTAATAAGGGAGCAGGTCAATACAACACACATATAAAGTGAATCGATTGAGTGCTCTACGTTAATGATGGCTGGTTGACGAATCACCACCAGAGGATTCGTTGAGAGCCCAGAGACAAAAGTACAAATGTCTTTTATAGCCAAGATAAACCCCTTTCAACCTACATGACAAACAACAGATGAATGGAATGGGTCACAAGGTTAAGATTAGTATGAAAGATACTTCTAATTCACAGCAGACAGTATGTCATTGTGTAGAGACCAGGGTCTGGCACTGGAGTCATCTCTCCCTTATAGAACAGAAACATTAACTCATGCTCTGGAATGCGGTCTCTTTAGGTTTTATCACCCAAAAGACATGGTAAATCTCCCAAAAGACATGGTAAATCTCCCAAAAGACATGGTAAATCTCCCAAAAGACATGGTAAACGTCCGAGGCCCATCCTCAGTAGAACACACACAGGTGAGCGTTCTAACAACCCCTTATTCTGTTGCATAAAACAACCATTCGATTCAATAACAGCATTATAACAGAATCTTGTCATTTCTGTTCTGACAGTAGTTACATGCCTGAGTGATACGACTAGCTCCTTGGTTTAGTTATTAAAGAAAATGATGTGGGGTGGTTACTGTAGACCAGGGCTTTTCAGATCTGTCCCTACGAGGTCCAGACTACTGCTGCTTTTCTGTTCTACCTGATCATTATTAGCACACACTTGTTGTCCCACGTCTAAATCAGTCCCTGGTTGGAGAAGAGAAATAACAGTGGATCTGGCTTCCAGATCCATATTTAAATTTGAGGGCTGTAGACTGTACCCCATGCCAGACGCAGTGGGAGTATCATTTGGTTGGAAGTGTTGGAACGAGTGACACATTTAGCCTACTGGTATTGATGCAGAGGGATGATCTAGGATATTTCTGGTA
>NC_042994.1:3726180-3761180 GCF_901001165.1 Salmo trutta | reverse complement strand
AGTGCAGCCAGACCCCTAATAACCCCATGGTCTTCATGTCAAAATATGAGCTACCTCACGCATGGCTGTTCCTCCCCTTACCCAAGTACATTAGCACCTCATCACACCCCTCATCACACACCCATCATCACACACCTCTCATCACACACCCCTCATCACACACCCCTCATCACACACCCCTCATCACACACCCCTCATCACACACCTCTCATCACACACCTCTCATCACACACCTCTCATCACACACCTCTCATCACACACCCCTCATCACACACCCCTCATCACACACCTCTCATCACACACCTCTCATCACACCTCTCATCCTGCCACAATACACGCATGGCTGTTCCTCCCCTTACCCAAGTACATTAGCACCTCATCACACCCACCATCACACCCCTCATCACACCTCTCATCACACCCCTCATCACACTCCTCATCACACCCCTCATCACACCCCTCACACTCATCACACCCTCATCACACACCTCTCATCACACCTCTCATCACACCCCTCATCACACCCCTCATCACACCCCTCATCACACCCCTCATCACACACCCCTCATCACACACCTCTCATCACACACCTCTCATCACACCTCTCATCCTGCCACAATACACGCATGGCTGTTCCTCCCCTTACCCAAGTACATTAGCACCTCATCACACCCACCATCACACCCCTCATCACACCTCTCATCACACCCCTCATCACACTCCTCATCACACCCCTCATCACACCCCTCACACTCATCACACCCCTCATCACACACCTCTCATCACACCTCTCATCACACCCCTCATCACACCCCTCATCACACCCCTCATCACACCCCTCATCACACAACTCCCATCACACACCTCTCATCCCACACCTCTCATCCCACACCTCTCATCCTGCCACAATACACGCATGGCTGTTCCTCCCCTTACCCAAGTACATTAGCACCTCATCACACACCTCATCACACCCCTCATCACACCTCTCTGCCTGCCACAATACACAGATGGGTGTTAGAACTGTGCAACACAGCTTCCATGTTCTCCCTAAACAATGCCCTTGAGCCAGACACTTCCAACTGTACAATAACTGACTGCTGTACTGTGCTGCTGTCTAGTCCATCAGACCAGTCTGCCAGTCAGTCATTTGCTCTACTGTAGCCTTAGGGCTCTGGGCAAAAGAAGTGCACTATATAGGGAATAGGGAGCCATTTGGGACTCACACAATGCCCTTGAGTCTGAGTTGTAACCGTCTGTACTGTGCTGCTGTCTAGTCCATCCTGACCCAGGCCCCAGTCAGTCAGTCAGTAGGTAGGTCTACTACTGTAGTGTACACTGGTGCAGACCCAGTGTACAGGTAGAACAACTGTGGAACACTGCCTCTATGTTCTCTCTCAACAATGAGTTGTAACTCTAGAACCAATGTTTCTGCTCTCTCATCTGTGTGCTGCTGTCTAGTCCATGAGGACAGCCAGACCATAGACAGTCAGTCACTAGCTGCTAGCTATTAGGGGCCTTAGGGGTGAATTTATAGTGCTGTTTTGACAAACGGGCAGACAGATAGACAGGCAGCACAGGAGGACCCTGACCCATTTACCAGTCTGGGGCCCTGGGCCTGACACACACACACACACACACACACACACACACACACTGGGCCTGACATATACAGCTCCGTTGGCTTCATGAGAGGTATTAGTTTTGACAGGTAGAGAGGAAGAGGCCCTGCTCAGGCCCTCTGTCTCTCTCTCTCACTCTTGCTTTCTCTCTCTCTGTCTCTCTCTCTTGCTTTCTCTCTCTCTCTTGCTTTCTCTCTCTCTGTCTCTCTCTCTTGCTTTCTCTCTCTCTGTCTCTCTCTCTCCTTCTAGCTCTCTTTCTCTCCTGCATACACACTGAATTTGTTCTCTCCCTCACTGACTCACTGTCTGTCTGTCTGTCTGTCTGTCTGTCTGTCTGTCTGTCTGTCAGTCTCATTCTCTCACAGTCCATTACGGCTAAATGAGATCTAACGACTTCAAACGGTGTGAGTGTGTCCGGCCTTGTGTGTGTGTATGAATCATCCTCCCTACTGGGACAAGCCAGCTCAGGTTGTCCCTTCTCACCCAACTGCATCTGTTCCCCACTCCTGGTCTCCTCCTTCCCCTTTTTCATATCTCTCTCTCAATTTATTCTCTCACTGATTGATCTCACTGACTCAGTCATTCACCCCTCTCTCTCTCTCTCCCCCCTCATCTGTCGTTCTCTATTCCTCTCCTCTCTCCTCCTCTTCTCCCTCTCCCTCCGCCTCTCTCTCACTAACAAATATGGCCAAATGGGATCAAAGTTCTTCAAACAGAACACATGAATGATCATTGTTACCTACTGGGACAAGCTCAGTTTGTACCTTTCTCTTTTAGCTATCAATGTTGTCCTTATTGGACACATCTGAGCCCTCAGCCTCTTCTACAGCCCCTCTTCTTTATCTCTCTCCCCCTCTGTTCTCTCTCTCTTCCCATCTCTCTCCCCCTCTGTTCTCTCTCTCTTCCCATCTCTCTCCCCCTCTGTTCTGTCTCTCTCTCTTCCCATCTCTCTCCCCCTCTGTTCTCTCTCTCTTCCCATCTCTCTCCCCCTCTGTTCTCTCTCTCTTCCCATCTCTCTCCCCCTCTGTTCTGTCTCTCTCTCTTCCCATCTCTCTCCCCCTCTGTTCTCTGTTCTCTCTCTCCCCATCTGTTCTCTCTCTCTCTCTTCCCATCTCTCTCCCCCTCTGTTCTGTCTCTCTCTCTTCCCATCGCTCTCCCCTCTGTTCTCTCTCTTCCCATCTCTCTCCCCCTCTGTTCTCTCTCTCTCTCTCTTCCCATCTCTCTCCCCCTCTGTTCTGTCTCTCTTCCCATCTCTCTCCCCCTCTGTTCTCTCTCTTCCCATCTCTCTCCCCCTCTGTTCTCTCTCTTCCCATCTCTCTCCCCCTCTGTTCTCTCTCTCTCTCTTCCCATCTCTCTCCCCCTTCCCATCTCTCTCCCCCTCTGTTCTGTCTCTCTCTCTTTATCTCTCTCCCCCTCTGTTCTCTCTCTTCCCATCTCTCTCCCCCTCTGTTCTGTCTCTCTCTTCCCATCTCTCTCCCCCTCTGTTCTGTCTCTCTCTCTTCCCATCTCTCTCCCCCTCTGTTCTGTCTCTCTCTCTCTTCCCATCTCTCTCCCCCTCTGTTCTGTCTCTCTCTCTCTTCCCATCTCTCTCCCCCTCTGTTCTCTGTTCTCTCTCTTCCCCATCTCTCTCCCCCTCTGTTCTGTCTCTCTCTCTCTTCCCATCTCTCTCCCCCCTCTGTTCTGTCTCTCTTCCCATCTCTCTCCCCCTCTGTTCTCTGTTCTCTCTCTTCCCATCTCTCTCCCCCTCTGTTCTGTCTCTCTCTCTCTTCCCATCTCTCTCCCCCTCTGTTCTGTCTCTCTTCCCATCTCTCTCCCCCTCTGTTCTGTCTCTCTTCCCATCTCTCTCTCCCTCTGTTCTCTCTCTCTTCCCATCTCTCTCCCCCTCTGTTCTCTGTTCTCTCTCTTCCCATCTCTCTCCCCCTCTGTTCTGTCTCTCTCTCTCTTCCCATCTCTCTCCCCCTCTGTTCTGTCTCTCTCTCTCTTCCCATCTCTCTCCCCCTCTGTTCTCTGTTCTCTCTCTTCCCATCTCTCTCCCCCTCTGTTCTGTCTCTCTCTCTCTTCCCATCTCTCTCCCCCTCTGTTCTGTCTCTCTTCCCATCTCTCTCCCCCTCTGTTCTCTGTTCTCTCTCTTCCCATCTCTCTCCCCCTCTGTTCTGTCTCTCTCTCTCTTCCCATCTCTCTCCCCCTCTGTTGTCTCTCTTCCCATCTCTCTCCCTCTGTTCTCTCTCTCTTCCCATCTCTCTCCCCCTCTGTTCTCTGTTCTCTCTCTTCCCATCTCTCTCCCCCTCTGTTCTGTCTCTCTCTCTCTTCCCATCTCTCTCCCCCTCTGTTCTGTCTCTCTTCCCATCTCTCTCCCCCTCTGTTCTGTCTCTCTCTCTCTTCCCATCTCTCTCCCCCTCTGTTCTGTCTCTCTTCCCATCTCTCTCCCCCTCTGTTCTGTCTCTCTCTCTCTCTGTGTACTCATTGACCTCTCTCACTCTCCTCCCCTGTTCTCCTCTTCCTCAACTCTACTGTTCTCTCTCTCTCTCTGTCTCTCTGTCTCCGAGTGTGTGTGCTCTGTCTGTTGGCCAGGTTGGGTGATGCTAGGCTCCAGCTGCTACTGTGGGTCACTGGGGTGGCTTATTCACTCCAGCGACTGCACAGTCCCCTGGGCTCTGCACTGAGCCACAGCGCTCCTGGGAGGACACATGGAACGGTGGACATTTTGGATCCAAAAACACTACACTAGAGCCAGTTTCATAGTCGTCAGGGTGCTCACCTAAACATTTGGGATTTCACAGGGAGAATAATAGATGCTGAGTGGTGTGCTTCACACTGGTTGATGGAGTCTGAAACATGTCAGTTAAACATTACGTTTCTGGAAGATGCAGTGTTGCATGGAATGTGACGTTTCTTTCATGGGTGTCTGGAGAGATGTCATTTTGGCTGAAAAGCAGAACCGATTTTAATGTCTGACTGCCTGGACATTGACAGTGGGACACTAATGGATGCTGAGTGGACTACAATGGTTGACTGTCCTACTGGACATTGCCAGTGGAACACTAATGGATGCTGAGTGGACTACAATGGTTGACTGAAAGCTCTGTGCAGCTATTAGGTGTCCAATTCAATTAAACACGGGTCATGTTCAATCAGCACCGAACGGAAAGAAAACAGAAAAGGGAGTGATTTACCTGGACTTACCCAACTCATTCTTTTTCTGTTGCAAAACGGTTTTAAACATTGTGCCCTAATGAACATGACACAGAAACAGCAGTACTTACTGAGTCAGTGTTATGTCGGGGTTCTCTGTCATTCCAAGTTTGATATCCAAACTGACTTGATGCTCCGTTTCACAATTAATTTAGACATTTATCATGACCTATTTAGACTAATGTTAGCATAAAAGTGAACGGCTCCGTACCAAAGGGCACCCTATTTCCTGTTTAGTGCACTACTTTTGACCAGTACCAAAATGCACATAGGGAATAGGATATCATTTGGGACGCACAAAACCTTACCCCCATGCATAGTGACATTTGGGTGAAAATAGCAGGCCTCTCTTCTCCCCCTCCCACCTCTGAGGTATATACTGTAGTTGCCTTCAACATAAACCTTTGGTTCTCTCTCTCTCAGTTCAAAAGGCCTTTATTTGTATGGGAAACATATGTTTACTTTGTCAATGGAATAGACAACAAACAAAAGGGAAATAAACAGTGGAAACATTAGTAAACATTACACTCACAAATGTTTTAATTAGAATATAGACATTTCAAATGTTATATTATTGCTATGTACAGTGTTGTAACAATAGTAGTTGAAGTATAAAAGGGAAAATAAATAAACAGGTTGCATTTACAATGGTGTTTGTTCTCCACTGGCTGTCCTTTTCTCATGACAACGGGCCACACATCGTGCTGCTGTATCTACACTATTTCACCTTGCAGATATAGGACTTCATCAGTGTTTGGTTTGTTTTCAAATGATTTGTGGGTCTGTGTGATTTGTGGGAAATATCTCTCTAATGTGGTCATACATTTATCAGGAGGTTAGGAAGTACAGCTCATTTTGTGGGCAGTGGCCACATAGCCGGTCATCTTTCCAGAGGCAGGTGTGCCTTGTGGTGGCTAATTTCTGCATTACCAAATGAGGAGAGTTAAACTTCACACACCAGTCAGAGTTATACTTAAACTACATCTTTAATAATAAGAGCTTTGCAAAAGCACTTGACTTTCAATGATGCACCATTGAAAGTGACAACACAAAAATACAAAGATCTTTTATAGCCAAGATACACCCCTCTCAACGTACATGACGAACAACAGATACATAGAATGGGTCACAAGGTTAAGTTTTGTATGAAAGATATCTATAAAACATAGCAGACCGCAACTGCTGTGTCAACAGTGTTCATTGCATAGACCAGTGTCTGGCCCTCCTACTCCAAACTGGAACCGTCTCTCCCTGGTACGGTATAGAACAGAAACATTAACTCATGTTCTCTGGAATGCTCTTTAGGTTTTATTACCCAAAGACATCGTAAATCTCCTCTGTCAGTGTTATCTCATAGAGGCCCATCCTCAGTAGAACACACACACAATAGTTATGAATACTCTATTCTGTCAAATAAAACAACCATTATAATACAATACAAGCATTATAACATAATCTTGCAATTTTCCACGACACTTTGGCGGCCTCTTTTAATAGCAAGGCTATGCTCACTGAGTCTGGACATAGTCAAAGCTTTCCTTAAGTTTGGGTCAGTCACAGTGGTCATGTATTCTGCCCCTGTGTACTCTCTGTTTAGGGCCAAATAGTATTCTAGTTCTCAGTTTCTATATTTTTGTTTTCTCATGATTTAGTTGGGTTTAATTGTGCTGCTGTCCTGAAGTTCTGTTTATGAACAGAGCCCCAGGACAAGTTCTCTCTCACTCAATAGCTATTCACTCTGCTTCTTTCTATCTCTCTCACTCCACCCCCTCTCTTCATCTATGAGGGGTGCTGATGGTGTGTGGGTGTTGGTGGGTGGATGCGCTGGTGCCTGGTTGTGTCACTGCGCTTTAGGGGGTACAGAGGTACAGCCTCTGACAATCTAAAGAAGTAAGAGACAAGGAATGTGTGTTTCGCTGCTTAGTCACCAACCATGAGTCTGAGAGAAGTCTCCACAGTGCAGTGTTTCACCCTGTTCTGTCAATCTCTCTCTCTCAAAATTCAATTTCCATTCAAGGAGCTTTGACATGGGAAACATACGTTATCTATTTCACTTGCTTTGGCAATGTTAAGAAACAAAAGTAAAATAAACAATACAAAATTAACAGTAAACATTACACTCTCAAAAGTTCCAAAAGAATAAAGACATTTCAGATGTTATATTATGTGTTGTAATGATGTGCAAATAGTTTAATTACCAAAGGGAAAATACATGAAGGTGGTATTTACAATGGTGTTTGTTACTTGTTGCCCTTTTCTTGTGGCAACAGGTCACACATCTTGCTGCTGTGATGGCACACGGGTATTTCACCCAATAAATATTGGAGTTTGTCAAAATTGGGTTTGTTTTCTAATTCTTTGTGGGTCTGTGTAATCTGAGGGAAATATGTGTCTCTAATATGGTCATACATTTGGCAGGAGGTTAGGAAGTGCAGCTCAGTTTCCACCTCATTGTGTGGGCAGTGTTCACATAGCCTGTCTTCTCTTGAGAGCCAGGTCTGCCTACGGCGGCCTTTCTCAATAGCAAGGCTATGCTCACTGAGTCTGTACATAGTCAAAGCTTTCCTTACATTTGGGTCAGTCACAGTGGTCAGGTATTCTGCCACTGTGTACTCTCTGTTTAGGGCCAAATAGCATTCTAGTTTGTGCAGTTTTTTTGTTGATTCTTTCCAATTTGTTAAGTAATTATCTTTTTGTTTTCTTATGATATATGGCTGGGTGTGATTGTGTTGCTGTCCTGGGGCTCTGTGGAATCTGTTTGTGAACAGAGCACCAGGACCAGCTTGCATAGGGGGCTCTTCTCCAGGTTAATTTCTCTGTAGGTGATGGCTTTGTTGTGGAAGGTTTGGGAATTGCTTCCTTTTAGGTGGTCCAAAAAAAAGTGATACATCAGAGGGTAGTGCGTATGGCCCAGTACATCACTGGGGCCAAGCTTCCTGCCATCCAGGACCTCTATACCAGGTGGTGTCACTCTGATCAGACTGTTCTCTGTGCTACCGCACTTTAACGCTGCTGCTACTCTCTGTTTATTATCTATGCAGTCACTAACTCTACCTACATGTAAAAATGACCTCAATTGCCTCAACTAATACAATTTGGTTTGTAGAATTGAATGGCTCTTTTCTGGATTTTAATAATTAGTAGGTATCGGTCTAATTCTGCTCTGCATGCATTTCCATAAAGGGCAATGGGTTCTATAACTGATTCAAGTATTTTTTGCCAGATCCTAATTGGTATGTTGAATTTTATGTTATTTTTGATGGCATAGAATGTAGTGGTCAAGCTCTAATAGAATGCCCTTCTTGCCTTGTCTCTGAGCTCGTTCACAGCTTTGTGCAAGTTACCTGTGGCTCTGATGTTTAGGCCAAGGTATGGATAGTTTGTGTGCTCTAGGGCAACGGTGTCTAGATGGAATTTGTATTTGTCGTCCTGGCAACTGGACCTTTTTTGGAACACCATTATTTTTTGTCTTACTGAGATTTACTGTCAGGGCTCAGGTCTGACAGAATCTGGGCAGAAGATCTAGGTGCTGCTGTAGACCCTCCTTGGTTGGGGACAAAAGCACCAGATCATCAGCAAACAGTAGACATTTGACTTCAGATTTGAGTAGGGTGAGGCCGGGTGCTGCAGACTGTTCAGTGCCCTCGCCAATTCGTTGATATATGTTGAAGAGGGTGGTGCTTAACTTATGGATCCCTTCGCGCGCCAATCCCTTTAGCCGGATCGATTTGACAACACCCAGTGAAATTGCAGCGCGCCAAATTCAAAAACAGAAATACTCATAATAGGAATTCATAAAGCATACAACTGTTATACATCGGTTTAAAGATTAACTTCTTGTTAATCCAGCCGCAGTGACAGATTTCAAAAAGGCTTTACGGCAAAAGCAGACCATGCAATTATCTGAGGACAGCGCCCAGCATACCAACACATGAAAATCAGATTTCAACCAGGCAGGTGCTACACAAGTCAGAAATAACAATATAATTCATGCCTTACCTTTGAATATCTTCTGTTGGCACTCCAAAATGTCCCATAAACATCAAAAATGGTCCTTTTGTTCGATAAATTGCTTCTTTATATCCCCAAAATGTTCATTTATTTGGTGCATTTCATCCAGAAAAACACCGGTTCCAACTCGCCCAACATGCCTACAAAGTATCTAATAAGTTACCTGTAAACTTGGTCCAAACATTTCAAACAACGTTCCTAATCCATATTTATGTATCCTAAAATGTAAATAATCGATCAAATTTAAGACGGGAAATACTGTGCTCAATACTGGACGAAAACAAAGTGAAGCACGTTCCAGGGCGCGCGCACCAAAACATTAGAGTGCACCTGGAGTGATACATGGAAATAACAGGGCTACTTCATTTCTCAAAGGAAAAACATCAACCAATTTCTAAAGACTGTTGACATCTAGTGGAAGCGATAGGAACTGCAAGCATATTTCTATTAAAAAGGGATTGCCATAGAAAGATAATGGGAAACAGATTGAGCTCAAAAAAGAAATTCCCTGGATGGATTGTGGTCGGGATTTCGCCTGCCAAATCAGTTCTGTTATACTCACAGACATTATTCAAACAGTTTTAGAAACTTCAGAGTGTTTTCTATCCAAATCTACTAATAATATGCATATCCTAGCTTCTGGGCCTGAGTAGCAGGCAGTTTACTTTGGGTTTGCTTTTCATCCAGACGTGAAAATACTGCCCCCTAGCCCAGAGGTTTTAAGCTGCATCCCTGTCTCACCTCACGGCCCTGTGGAAAGAAATGTGTTGTTTTTTTAGCCAATTTTAACTGCACACTTGTTTGTGTACATGGATTTTATAAGGTCATATGTTTTCCCTCCAACACCACTTTCCACCAATTTGCATAGCAGACCATCATGCCAAATTGAGTCTAAAGCTTTTTTGAAATCAACAAAGCATGAGAAAGCTTTGCCTTTGTTTTGGTTTGTTTGTCAATTAGGGTGTGCAGGGTGAATATGAGGTCTGTATTTTGGCAAGAAGCCAATTTGACATTTGTTCAGGACATTGTTTTCACTGAGGAAATGCTGGAGTCTTCTGTTGATACTGCAGAAGATTTTCACGAGCACAGATTCCACATTAATTGTTTGGGCCAAATTTGTCTCCACTTTGTGGATTGGGGTGATCATATATTGGGTAAGATGCCAGAGCTGAGGATAGTATTGAAGAGTTTGAGTATAGCCAACTTGAATTTGTGGTCTGTATATTTTATCATTTCATTTAGGATACCATCAGGCCTTTTTGGGTTGGTGGGTTTGTATTTTGTCCTGTAGTTAATTCAATGTAATTGGAGAATCCAATGGGTACTAGTAGTCTTTAATTATCATGTATATATTTATGTTCTTAGTTATTTCTGCTCTCTCTCCACCTCTCCCTGTCGGCTCTGAGCAGCTGTTACCGAGTAAGAGCTCTCCAAATTGTCGAGAAACACACACACCTCGCCCACACACTACTGTACACAAGGTCACTACTCATAATATACATAGATATTTAAACAACCTAATATTCGCTCGGATCTAAAACACACACTCTGAATAGATACTTTTTGTTTATATAACACTTATGATACTATTTATACAAAACTTCCCGAAACAAGCCATTCCACTTTGTTAATATCGTGGCATTTCATTTCAGGTCATTACTTATAAATATTAATCAACAAACTAAGAAATGCCAGGTTGGAGGGAATCTGTCGCATAGTCAAAATAAAGATATGCCTACCTTGTCCTTGTCTGTTGGCTTTTCTGCAAATCATTTTTTTTTTAAACAGATCCTATCTCGACATACAAAACCATTCAAACAAAGTCTGATGGGTTTTCTCTCACCTTTCCCGAAATAGTCGCATAACGTCACAAATCCTGCTACTGCAGCCATTCGATGGCATTGGCATATGTTCTTCAAATAGAGGACGCCGTAATGAGAGAAATAATGATGTCACCCACACTACTGAGAATAGGCATTTTACAGATTAAATCATGACAGGAGCGTTTGATTCTTATTAAAGAGATGACGTCCAGACAGGCTACTTTAGGAAACTTTCTAAATACACACATAGGCCTTACAGAGAGAATCAGCGAACTCACACACCCGTAAAAGCAGCCGTCAATTAATGCCGTCAGCGTATTTCAGACACAAGCAAATATTATTATTTTTCTCAAAACATATTACAAAACCTAGGCCTACCTTAGCCTTTACGAAAGTAGGCTACAAGATAATTAATTAACAAGTAAAGTATGAAGGGGCAGCTACGCTATAGTATGAAGATGAAATCGACAATCATTAAATTAGAAACAAATACATGAAACAGCCTTTATCAGCAACGCTGATAATCGTGTGGGAGAGTGTTGGAAAAATTGATCAAATACTGCGAGGAACTATTTATTATAATTTGAATGGTCGTAAAAAATACAAATCATTTAAAAAAAGACCGTTGACTTACTGTGTGAGGGGAAGAAACAAACGAGGCCAGCTGGGCACTCACCTACATTTGACATTTACGAGAAGCCGACCAGGTATTTCTATGCGTGATCAGGCATGCGCCCTCCGTCACCATTAACAGGACAGAGAAACCAGACCCATTCTCATTGCTCACATGGAACGTGGAAATGATGGTATGACATAAACCAAAACTTGTTTCTCACAAGTGTAGCAGATTGTGAACTCTGCAAACATCGTTTCCACTCTGAGAATTAGAATGGTAAATTACTGTAATTTATACATGCATTAACAGAAATTATTGTAACCAAATGATGGGGATTAACAGTGAATTGCCTGTTTTACAAATGGTAGGCGACACTGTATATAGCCTAGGCTACTATTATACCTTGCCAGGTTGGAGAGGACTGGCGCATTGTCCATTTGACCCAACGTTAGCGCATTATAGGCCTCAGAGCCAGAACAACCTTGTCGACTGCTGTTAAATAATTACCGACTAGTCAGACACATCCAACCTTTTTTAAAAGTAGACCGATTTATTTATTTACTAGCAAGCAATGAAAACGTGCATTGTATAAAAGAAAGACCACACATCAAATTATTTGTTGCTGAAGTGCCATAGCTTGCAGCCATACATCCCCACACATCTAGGCATTAGCTGCTGAAGTGCCGTAGCCTGTAGCCATACACCCCCACACATCTAGGCTTTAGCTGCTGAAGTGCCGTACCCTGTAGCCATACACCCCCACACATCTAGGCATTAGCTGCTGAAGTGCCATAGCCTGTAGCCATACACCCCCACACATCTAGGCATTAGCTGCTGAAGTGCCGTAGCCTGTAGCCATACACCCCCACACATCTAGGCATTAGCTGCTCCAGCATCACAAGACCGTTGTACAACGTTTAATAGACAGACTAAATTAGTGAAACAATGGCTTATGATCATTAGTAACCACACCACTGTTAGGTCAACTTTATCTACATTGAAATAAAGTTAATAAAACATTGAAATAAAGTGAATACAACATTTAAATAAAGTTAATACAGCATTGAAAATAAAGTTAATAAAACATTAAAATAAATCCTCAAATGCATGTTAGCCTGGTTTTGATGTTTTTTTTAATGTTCATGACGGTAATCAATTACCGTCACATCACAGCCCTAACACACACGTACGCTCGCACACACACACACACACGCATGCAATCAAACACTACCATTCACTTACACACAGGCACACACACAAGCACCCACACATAATCAGTAGACTCCGCAGGGCTCCTTATAAAAACCTCTGCATACATTAACATCCACAAATATATAGATGACTGTAAATAGATTACATGCCTGTCAAGATCTGCAGTGCAACCGCTACCAAAACAAACCCTATAGTATTGTGTGAGTGTTTGTGGGGGGGAGTAGGGTGTGTGTGTGTGTAGGGGGAGTAGGGTGTGTGATGTGTGTGTGTGTGTGTGTGTGTGTGTAGGGGGAGTGGGGTGTGTGTGTGTGTGTGTGTAGGGGGAGTAGGGTGTGTGTGTGTAGGGGGAGTAGGGTGTGTGTGTGTGTGTAAGGGGGTAGGTGGTGTGTGTGTGTAGGGGGAGTAGGGTGTGTGTGTGTAGGGGGAGTAGGATGTGTGTGTGTGTGTGTAGGGGGGTAGGGTGTGTGTGTGTGTGTGTGTGTGTGTGTGTGTGTAGGGGAGGAGTGTGTGTGTGTGTGTGTAGGGGGAGGAGTGTGTGTGTGTGTGTGTGGGGGGGGGAGGTGTGTGTGTGTAGGGGGGAGGAGTGTGTGTGTAGGGGGAGGGGTGTGTGTGTAAGGGGGAGGTGTGTGTGTGTAGGGGGGAGGAGCGTGTGTGTGTGTGTGTGTAGGGGGGAGGAGCGTGTGTGTGTAGGGGATAGGAGCGTGTGTGTGTAGGGGGGAGGAGTATGTGTGTGTGTGTGTGTAGGGGGGAGGAGTGTGTGTGTGTGTGTGTGTGTGTTTGTGTGTGTGTAGGGGGGAGGAGTGTGTGTGTGTAGGGGGGGAGGAGTGTGTGTGTGTGTGTGTGTGTGTGTGTGTGTAGGGGGGAGGAGCGTGTGTGTGTAGGGGGGAGGAGTGTGTGTGTGTGTGTGTGTGTGTGTAGGGGGAGGAGTGTGTGTGTAGGGGGGAGGAGTGTGTGTGTGTGTAGGGGGGAGGAGTGTGTGTGTGTAGGGGGGAGGAGCGTGTGTGTGTGTAGGGGGGAGGAGTGTGTGTGTGTGTAGGGGGGAGGAGTGTGTGTGTGTGTAGGGGGGAGGAGTGTGTGTGTGTGTAGGGGAGGTGTGTGTTTGTGTGTGTGTGTGTAGGGGGAGTAGTGTGTATGTGTGTAGGGGGGAGGAGTGTGTGTGTAGGGGGGAGGAGCGTGTGTGTGTGTAGGGGGGAGGAGTGTGTGTGTGTGTAGGGGGGAGGAGTGTGTGTGTGTGTAGGGGGAGGAGTGTGTGTGTGGGGGGAGGAGCGTGTGTGTGTGTAGGGGGGAGGAGTGTGTGTGTGTGTAGGGGGGAGGAGTGTGTGTGTGTGTAGGGGGAGGAGTGTGTGTGTGTGTAGGGGAGGTGTGTGTGTGTGTGTGTGTGTGTGTGTGTGTAGGGGGGAGTAGTGTGTATGTGTGTAGGGGGGAGGAGTGTGTGTGTGTGTAGGGGAGGTGTGTGTGTGTGTGTGTGTGTAGGGGGGAGTAGTGTGTATGTGTGTAGGGGGGAGGAGTGTTTGTGTGTGTCAACCAACGCTACTGGCTCCTGGCCTGGATCCCTAATTCTGCCCTGAGGGAGAAGAGGCTAGGAAGGCACACACACACACACTGATACACACACACACACACACACACACACACACACTGATACACACACACACACAAAGTCTAAAGCCTTTATACAGCACAGCAAAAATTAAAAACCGACATGTTGTGTGAGGCTTGGTGCTCATGGAATCAGTAGACTATTAAACAAACACTCAAACAGGCAACAGAAGAAGGATCTGCCTTATTTCTGTACATATATATGGATGATTTATAAAGCCAGGCACATTTAACAGTTAGGCTATTGATTATAGACCTAATTCAATTGGGGTTTCCTTGCTCCTCACTTTTCTTAGGCAATTAAGGCAAGGACTGTTTTCTAGTCTCCTAGTCTTTATTTTTTGCTACTGCTTGACTAAAGAAATCTCGATTGACCCAACAGCCTATCAACCAAACAATCGACCAGTCGACTAAATGGGATCACCCCTAGTATACTATAAGGCAGGGGTTCCCTAACCTTTTTTGGCCCACGACCCCACTTTCATATCTGAAACTTCTCGTGAAGCCAACCATGTGAAAACAAAAAGATGTAATTACCAGTCAATATTGACTTGTTTATCTGGGGCTATGGCAGTCAATGTAAAACATTCTAACAGTATTTCTGATTGTCTTCTCAACTTACCATTACATACTTTTAATGTGGGGCTATGTTAGTCAAATGCAAATGAGTCTGTCTCTTATCCACCACCACTAATGAGATGGGTGTGCTGGATGCATGACGCTTCGGAGATTCTCAAAGTCAGGGGGCGTGGTCGACAATGCACACCTCATCCAACCTGCATAGATATAGTCCATATGGCAGAGGGAGACACATTCATAACCAGAGTACATAGATATAGTCCATATGGCAGAGGGAGACACAGTCAACCAGAGTACATAGATATAGTCCATATGGCAGAGGGAGACCCATTCATAACCAGAGTACATAGATATAGTCCATATGGCAGAGGGAGACACATTCATAACCAGAGTACATAGATATAGTCCATATGGCAGAGGGAGACACATTCATAACCAGAGTACATAGATATAGTCCATATGGCAGAGGGAGACCCATTCATTACCAGAGTACATAGATATAGTCCATTTGGCAGAGGGAGACATAGTCATAACCAGAGTACATAGATATAGTCCATATGGCAGAGGGAGACCCATTCATAACCAGAGTACATAGATATAGTCCATATGGCAGAGGGAGACACATTCATAACCAGAGTACATAGATATAGTCCATATGGCAGAGGGAGACACAGTCATAACCAGAGTACATAGATATAGTCCATATGGCAGAGGGAGACCCATTCATAACCAGAGTACATAGATATAGTCCATATGGCAGAGGGAGACCCATTCATAACCAGAGTACATAGATATAGTCCATATGGCAGAGGGAGACCCATTCATAACCAGAGTGCATAGATATTGCCATATGGCAGAGGGAGACACATTCATAACCAGAGTACATAGATATAGTCCATATGGCAGAGGGAGACACAGTCATAACCAGAGTACATAGATATAGTCCATATGGCAGAGGGAGACCCATTCATAACCAGAGTACATAGATATAGTCCATATGGCAGAGGGAGACCCATTCATAACCAGAGTGCATAGATATTGCCATATGGCAGAGGGAGACACAGTCATAACTAGAGTGCAGAGGCCTGCCTGCCGTCCCACCATAGATGGAGCTCCATCTGTGCAAAAGCCCACCATTCGAACCCATTGAATCTGTTTTTCCGTCCCTATAGCCATGCAGCTCACTGAACTGAACATCCCCTTTGCCCTTTTATGCTCAGGAATCACGAGGCAGAGCAATATGTCCCTGTTAGTAGCATCCCCAGACATGTACAGAGAACAAAAGTCAATGCATGGTCATCTCAGCCCTCACAGCTAATGTCCATTTGGAGAGCATAAGCTGGGGAGTTTGAGTCCTTCAGTCAGTTTCCTCTTGATTTGCAGGCAATAACATAAATTATTAGTTGAACAGTGTTAGGTGTTGATGTGAGTTTCTGGGCCACTGCCTCCCCACACATTGTTTTCACCATATCAATTGCGGCCAGTAATATCAAAGTGTGTGGTTTCTGCAATAGTGTGTGGTTTCATAGCATAGCGGACCTAGCTATTCACTGCGGGAATGATTCAAGTGCAACAGTCAAGTGCGGCCTTTTCCCATGATCGAAGGGCACTCTCTGGTTGAATATTATATTTTAACGTTAACCACGTTACAATCATTTTGAGGTACAAAGACGATATTATATATTTGTTTGTGTGCGTGTGTATATATACATATATATATATATATATATGTGTGTGTATGTATGTATGTGTGTGTGTGTATATGTATATATGTGTGTGTGTGTGTGTGTGTATATGTATTTTTTTTCTCCAGGATTTTGGAAATTCTCTCGTGACCCCTAGTTTAGGAACTGCTGCTTTTCAACCTAAATATTGATTGATAAGGGCCTATGGAGAAAATTTTGAGGGGAATTCCACCTTTATTTCCCCAATGCTTTATAGATGGGTTAGCTGACAACGTCACGAAAACGATGCACACGCTTCAATGGGGCAGACGTCTGTGTGTTGTGATTCTTTATGGCCAGATAGCTAGCAACAATGGCAAGAAACTGCCATGGGGTGAATCGTAAGTGGCTCGTTTGATCTTATTCTTGATAGCATGTCTTGTTTTGACTGATGTCAAGTCTATGCTAATACGGTTCCAATTTTCTAGCTAGCTAACCAACGACTACAACAACATTGTGCAACTTTTTTTTAACATTTCAAATAAACATTGGAGACGTAATATAGTTTACACGTTGTCAACAATCTCAGCCAACCCCGTCTGTTTTGTCACTGAACAACCAACCCGTCTATTTAGACAGATTAGAAACCGGAGGAGACGGAGAAAGAGTGAAAGTGGGACATGCAGAAGTGGGAATTGGACCCCCGACTTCTGAGGCCGCTTAATGATGGTACATTTCATTGGAATTACATTGCAATTTTTCCATATCTAGGAAAACCAAAGTTCCAAAGGATGGGCCTAATATAGTGTATAAGAGGTCATACGATACACTTTGTAGTGATTCATATGTTGATGATGTAAAGAATATTTATTGGTCTGTGGTGTGTAATGAGGAGCAACCAGACGCTGCACTTGACGATTTATGAAACTACTTATTCCAGTTACTAATAAGCACGCGCCCATTAAGAAAATGACTGTAAAAAAAAACTTGAAATCCCCTTGGATTGATGAGGAATTGAAAAATTGTATGCTTGAGAAGGATGAGTCAAAAGGTATGGCAATTATGTCTGCCAGCCCAACTGATTGGCAAACGTACTGCAAATTAAGAAATCATGTGACTTAACTAAATAAAAATAAAAAAACTACACTATGAAAAAAAGGTAAATTATATAAAGAATGATAGTAAAAAGCTTTGGGGCACCTTAAATTACATTTTGGGAAAAAAGCGAACTCAGCTCTTTATTTATTGAATCAGATGGCTCATTCATCACAAAGCCAACTGATATTGCAAACTACTTGAATGACTTTTTCATTGGCAAGATAAGCAAACTTAGGGATGACATGCCAGCAACAAATGCTGACACTACACTTCCAAGTACAGTATATCGCACCAAATTATGAAAGACAAGATTTGTACTTTTGAATTCCGTAAAGTCAGTGTGGAGGAGGTGAAAAAATTATTGTTGTCTATCAACAATGACAAGCCACCAGGGTCTGACAATCTAGATGGAAAATTACTTAGGATAATAGCAGACGATATTGCCACTCCTATTTGCCACATCTTCAATTTAAGCCTAGTAGAGAGTGTGTGCCCTCAGGCCTGGAGGGAAGCTAAAGTCATTCCTCTACCCAAGAATATTAAAGCCCCTTTTACTGGCTCAAATAGCCGATCAATGAGTCTGTTACCAACCCTTAGTAAACTTCTGGAAAAAGTTGTGTTTGACCAGATACAATGCTATTTTACAGTAAACAAATTGACAACAGAATTTCAGCATGATTATAGGGAAGGACACTCAACAAGCACAGCACTTACACAAATGACAGATGATTGGCGGAGAGAAATTGATGATACAATGATTGTGGGGGCTGTCTTGTTAGACTTCAGTGCAGCTTTTGACATTATTGATCATAGTCTACTGCTGGAAAAACGTATGTGTTATGGCTTTACACCCCCTGCTATAATGTGGACAAAGAGTTGTCTTGTCTAACAGAACACAGAGGGTGTTCTTTAATGGAAGCCTATGAAATATAATCCAGTTAGAATCAGGAATTCCCCAGGGTAGCTGTTTAGGCCCCTTGCTTTTTTCAATTTTTACTAACGACATGCCACTGACTTTGAGTAAAGCCAGAGTTTCTATGTATGCGTATGACTCAACACTATACACGTCAGCTACTACAGCAACTGAAATGACTGCAACACTCAACAAAGAGCTGCAGTTAGTTTCAGAGTGGGTGACAAGGAATAAGTTAGCCCTAAATATTTATAAAACTAAAAGCATTGTATTTGGAACAAAACACTCACTAAACCCTAAACCTCAACTAAATCTCGTAAGAAATAATGTGGAAATTGAGCAAGTTGAGATGACTAAACTGCTTGGAGTAACACTAGATTGTAAACTGTCATGGTCAAAACATATTGATGCAGTAGTTGCTAAGATGGGGAGATGTCTGTCTATAATAATGCGATGCTCTGCGTTAACACTATCAACACGGCAGGTCCTCCAGCCCCTAGTTTTGTCACACCTTGACTACTGTTCAGTTGTGTGGTCAGGTGCTACAAAAAAGGACTTGGGAAAATTGCAATTGGCTCAGAACAGGGCAGCACGGCTGGCCCTTGGATGTACACAAAGAGCTAATATTAATAATATGCATGTCAATCTCTCCTGGCTGAAAGTGGAGGAGAGATTGACTTCATCACTACTTTTATTTATGAGAGGTATTGACATGTTGAATGCACCGAGCTGTCTGTCTAAACTACTGGCACACAGCTCAGACACCCATGCATACCCCACAAGACATGCCACAAGAGGTCTTTTCACAATCCCCAGAACAGACTATGGGAGGCGCACAGTACTACATAGAGCCATGACTACATGGAACTCTATTCCACGTCAAGTAATTGACGCAAGCAGTAAAATTAGATTTAAAAAACACCTTATGGAACAGCAGGGACTGTGAAGCAACACAAACATTGGCACAGACACATGTATACACACACACGATAACATATGCACTATACATACACATGTATTTAGTACTGTAGATATGTGGTAGTGGTGGAACAGGGGCCTGAAGGCACACAGTGTGTTGTGAAATCTGTGAATAGATTGTAATGTTTTAAAATTGTATAAACTGCCTTAATTTTGCTGGACCCCAGGAAGAGTAGCTGCTGCCAAAGCAGCAGCTATTGGGGATCCATAATAAATACAAATACACAAAAAACTCTGCCACACTGTGAAAAGGTATTCTGGTGTGAATTGATTTGTTAATTTAATTTGACGAAAACATTTCAGAATATATCCAGCTTAATATGTTGCTCAAAATGTAAGTCTATATTATGAGGATACCATAGATAGAGAAAATGTTGTGATTGAATTTTATTGGAAGTCTGGTTTTAATCTCCTTCCTATCTTGCCACATGGCTCTGCTTTTAGAGGATTGTGGATAACATTTTTAGACTGTATTAATTATTCTACACAATGTTGTATGCCTGTTTGAAGAAAGAAAAGTTGACTTCTATATCAGTGTGAAGCAGCTTGTTGTACCATGAGGTGTAATGGATCATGATGAACGGATATTAAAATCGTCTGGCAAAATTCCGTTTAATGATGAGACCACACATTCCCACACCTCCAACTTTTAATGGTAGGGGCAAATACACTATCCTGCAATGGTTGTAAAATCTCTAGTTACTGCTGGCGGATTGAGCACTGTGCTCAACAATGCCGGCAAAAATGAGTTAAACTGGCAAATGATCAGATACAGAAATCAATGTTAAACATTAAAAGTGTTTTAATTCTGGATTTGAAACACCATAATAGTGTTCACAACAGGGCTCTCCAACACGCACCTGATTCTAATAATTAGCTGGTTGATAAACTGAATCAGGTTAGTTACAACTGGGGTTGGATTGAAAACATTCAGGAGGGTATCTCTCCAGGAACAGGGTTGGATTGAAAACCTACAGGAGGGTAGCTCTCCAGGAACAGGGTTGGATTGAAAACCTACAGGAGGGTATCTCTCCAGGAACAGGGTTAGGGTGAAAACCTACAGGAGGGTAGCTCTCCAGGAACAGGGTTAGATTGAAAACCTACAGGAGGGTAGCTCTCCAGGAACAGGGTTAGGGTGAAAACCTACAGGAGGGTAGCTCTCCAGGAACAGGGTTGGATTGAAAACCTACAGGAGGGTAGCTCTCCAGGAACAGGGTTAGGGTGAAAACCTACAGGAGGGTAGCTCTCCAGGAACAGGGTTGGATTGAAAACCTACAGGAGGGTAGCTCTCCAGGAACAGGGTTAGGGTGAAAACCTACAGGAGGGTAGCTCTCCAGGAACAGGGTTGGATTGAAAACCTACAGGAGGGTAGCTCTCCAGGAACAGGGTTAGGGTGAAAACCTACAGGAGGGTAGCTCTCCAGGAACAGGGTTGGATTGAAAACCTACAGGAGGGTAGCTCTCCAGGGACAGGGTTAGGGTGAAAACCTACAGGAGGGTAGCTCTCCAGGAACAGGGTTGGATTGAAAACCTACAGGAGGGTAGCTCTCCAGGAACAGGGTTAGGGTGAAAACCTACAGGAGGGTAGCTCTCCAGGAACAGGGTTGGATTGAAAACCTACAGGAGGGTAGCTCTCCAGGAACAGGGTTGGTTTGAAAACCTACAGGAGGGTAGCTCTCCAGCAACAGGGTTAGGGTGAAAACCTACAGGAGGGTAGCTCTCCAGGAACAGGGTTGGATTGAAAACCTACAGGAGGGTAGCTCTCCAGGAACAGGGTTGGATTGAAAACCTACAGGAGGGTAGCTCTCCAGGAACAGGGTTGGAGTGAAAACCTACAGGAGGGTAGCTCTCCAGGAACAGGGTTGGAGTGAAAACCTACAGGAGGGTAGCTCTCCAGGAACAGGGTTGGAGTGGAAACCTACAGGAGGGTAGCTGTCCAGGAACAGGGTTGGAGTGAAAACCTACAGGAGGGTAGCTCTCCAGGAACAGGGTTGGAGTGAAAACATTCAGGAGGGTAGCTCTCCAGGAACAGGGTTGGAGTAGAAACCTGCAGGAGGGTAGCTCTCCAGGAACAGGGTTGGAGAGCCCTGGTTGAGAAACTTTAGAGGGAGGAAACAACACCAGAAGAGGTGTGAATCTGTTTCAGCACCACGGTAGTGGAGAGTGCCATTCTGCAGCGGGCCGCACCCCCCAACAGCGTTCATAATGAGAGGATTTGCCACACCTGGGAAGAGGACTGTGGGCTAGAGAAATGTTTGGCACAAGCAGAAGCAGACCTGCAGGGCGAGTGAATTACATTATGATTTGATTTTGTTCCCATTCACCTTTCCCCACAGTTTAGAATTGGAAACAAATAGGGAATAAGACCCAGATTGTTTTCAACTGCAAATTCTCCTGATTATACACAACAGATGGTAACTCATTCTGCACTAAACAAAAATCCAAACACCAAAATAGTGTTTTCAACCTTTAACAGTAGTGCTCCCAATCCCGGGCAAGGTGTTGCACAACATTTGATTAAGGGGTGTTACAACACAACATGTCATGTTTCAAAACATCTCAGGATGCTGTGTTTCAATACTCCAGCAAAGTTAAGGTTTCGTCTCCTTCGTGTTGGTGGCAGCTCAGTTGCCACTAGTTCTGGTGTTCTAAAACATTTTTTAACAGTGCACACAGTTCATCCTTCTCAATGAATAATCATTATCCATCCCTACAGATTCTCAGGCTAGCCAAATGTACAGCACTTGTATGTTACTATACATATTTAAATAGGAATCATCAAGGTAATCTAATTACATGCATACAGTATAACCCATAGAGATACTAAGTTTACAGAGTGAATAACCAAGTACTACTTGGGTAAAATGTATCCTCAATGATGAACCCAGTCTACCTGTCCTGTGTTTTTGTCTGTCGGAACATCAGCTACAATATGCCCTGTATGTAAAATGCAGTGAACCTCCAAACTCCTAGACAGGCTATGTTTATTCATTTGTATGAATAACAGATTTTCCTTGGCCCTATTATACTCCAGTGGCTAAAATGCACCCAGCCTCCAGTCTCCTCTGCCCATCTGAGCCTAGTACCTAATCTATATTCATTTATACAGCACAGCATACATTTCTAGTACACTCAGACGGTACTAGAGAATGACCAATGTGGATTTTTTTAGGGCCGATTTCGATTTTTGGGGGTCAAGGAGACCGATGGCAATATTTTAGGCTAATATGTGAAAATGTTGATGACTAAATGTCCCAGAGACAGCCATGTATGCATTAATGCATCAATTTTATAATCAAACAATACATTTGACTTTAGTAAAAACAATCTAACTACATGACATAATGATAATAATTGTACTTGAATGGAAAATCTCTTAACTGGGTAAATGAAGATGGCATAGGCATGCTCCCAGGTGAATGCATATTCAATAGGAGTGTGTGTGCATTAAGCTGGTGCTACAGATGACTGTTTGCCTTCCATTTGGGACTTCTATTAGCCTACTGATCAACAATATTTGTGTGGAGGCATCACTCCAGCATGTCACGCCTGTATAGAAGTGCATCATATGGGCACTGCTGTTCGTTATAAAATAACATCTATTCGATGCAAATGGGACCAATGTAACGTCATGGTTTGTGATCACGGATGCTTATGAAACTACAGGGAAGTGTTGGTCCCATGTTTCTTGAGCTGAAATCAAATATTCCCCAGCACAAGGTGCACAAATTTGTTTACATCCCTGTTAGTGAGCGTTTCTCCTTTGCCAAGATAATCCATCCACCTGACAGGTGTGGCATATTAGGAAGCTGATTAAACAGCATGATCGTTACACAGGTAATTCGCTGTCTTAGGTCAGTTAGGATCACCACTTTTATTTTAACAATGTGAAATGTCAGAATAATAGTGGAGAGAATTATTTATTTCAGATAATATTTTTTTCATCACATTCCCAGTGGGTCAGAAGTATACATACACTCAATTAGTATTTGGTAGCATTGCCTTTTAAATTGTTGAACTTGGGTCAAACATTTCGGGTAGCCTTCCACAAGCTTCCCACAATAAGTTGGGTGAATGTTCGCCCATTCCTCCTGACAGTGCTGGTGTAACTGAGTCAGGTTTGTAGGCCTCCTTGCTCGCACACGCTTTTTCAGTTCTGCCCACAAATTTTCTATAGGATTGAGGTCGGTACTTTGTGATGGCCACTCCAATACCTTGACTTTGTTGTCCTTAAGCCATTTTGCCACAACTTTGGAAGTATGCTTGGGGTCATTGTCCATTTGGAAGACCCATTTGCGACCAAGCTTTAACTTTCTGACTGATGTCTTGAGTTGTTGCTTCAATATATCCACATAATTTTCCTTCCTCATGATCCCATCTATTTTGTGAAGTGCACTAGTCCCTCCTGCAGCAAAGCACCCCCCCCCCCCCCCACACACACACACACACAACATGATGCTGCCACTCCCGTGCTTCACAGTTGGGATTGTGTTCTTTGGCTTGCAAGCCTCCCCCTTTTTCCTCCAAACATAATGATGGTCATTATGGCCAAACAGTTCTATTTTTGTTTCATCAGACCAGAGGACATTTCTCCAAAAAGTACGATCTTTGTCCCCATGTGCAGTTGCAAACCATAGTCTGGCTTTTTTACTGCGGTTTTGGAGCAGTGGCTTCTTCCTTGCTGAGCGGCCTTTCAGGTCATGTCGATATAGGACTCGTTTTACTGTGGATATAGATACTTTTGTACCTATTTCCTTCAGCATCTTCACAAGGTCCTTTGCTGTTGTTCTGGGATTGATTTTCACTTTTCGCACCAAAGTACGTTCATCTTTAGGAGACAGAACACGTCTCCTTCCTGAGCGGTATGACGGCTCCATGGTCCCATGGTGTTTATACTTGCGTACTATTGTTTGTACAGATGAACGTGGTACCTTCAGGCGTTTGGAAATTGCTCCCAAGGATGAACCAGACTTGTGGAGGTCTACAATTTGTTTTCTGAGGTCTTGGCTGATTTCTTTGGATTTTTCCATGATGTCAACCAAAGAGGCCTTGAAATACATCCACAGATACACCTCCAATTGACTCAAATGATGTCAATTAGCCTATCAGAAGCTTCTAAAGCCATGACATCATTTTCTGGAATTTTCCAAGCTGTTTAAAGGCACAGTCAACTTAGTGTATGTAAACTTCTGACCCACTGGAATTGTGATACAGTGAATTATAACTGAAATAATCTGTCTGTAAACAATTGTTGGAAAAATGGCTTGTGTCATGCATAAAGTAGATGTCCTAACCGACTTGCCGAAACTATAGTTTGTAAACAAGAAATTTGTGGAGTGGTTGAAAAACGAGTTTTAATGACTCCAACCTAAGTGTATTTAAACTTCCAACTTCAACTGTATACGACAACGTGTTCCAGTTCCACCAATATCCAGAAACTTCACACAGCTATTGAAGAGGAGTGGGACAACATTCCACAGGCCACAATCAACAGCCTGATCAACTCTATGTGAAGGAGATGTATCGCGCTGCATGAGGCAAATGGTGGTCACACCAGATACTGACTGGTTTTCTGATCCACGCCCCTACCTTTTTTTAAAGGTATCTGTGACCAACAGATTCATATCTGTATTCCCAGTCATGTGAAATCAATAGACTTGGGCCTAATGAATTCATGTCAATTGACTGATTTCCTTATAAACCCAGCAAAAAAAGAAACGTTTTTGTCCGTTTAAAATAACAAATTGATAAGAAATACAATGTAGACATTGTTAATGTTGTAAATGACTATTGAAGCTGGAAACGGCAGATTTCTTTATGGAATATCTACATAGGCGTACAGAGGCCCATTATCAGCAACCATTACTCCTGTGTTCCAATGGAATGTTGTGTTAGCTAATCCAAGTTTATCATTTTAAAAGGCTAATTGATCATTTGAAAACCCTTTTGCAATTGTTAGTACAGCTGAAAACTGTTGTTCTGATTAAGGAAGCAATAAGACTGGCCTTTTTTAGACTAGTTGAGTATCTGGAGCATCAGCATTGGGTTCGATTACAGGCTCAAAATGGCCAGGAACAAAGAACTTTCTTCTGAAACTCGTCAGTCTATTCTTGTTTGGAGAAATGAAGGCTATTCCATGCGAGAAATTGCCAAGAAACTGAAGATCTCGTACAACGCTGTGTACTACTCCCTTCACAGAACAGCGCAAACTGGCCCTAACCAGAATAGAAAGAGGAGTGGGAGGCCCCAGTGCACAATTGAGCAAGAGGACAAGTACATTAGTGTCTAGTTTGAGAAACAGACGCCTCACAAGTGCTCAACTGGCAGCTTCATTAAATAGCACCCGCAAAACACCAGTCTCAACGTCAACAGTGAAGAGGTGACTCCAGGATGCTGGACTTCTAGGCAGAGTTGCAAAGAAAAAGCCATATCTCAGACTGGCCAATAAAAAGATAAGGTTAAGATAGGAAAAAGAACCCAGACACTGGACAGAGGAACTTTGCCTAGAAGGCCAGCATCCCGGAGTCACCTCTTCACTGTTGACGTTGAGACTGGTGTTTTGCGGGTACTATTTAATGAAGCTGCCACCTAAAGGATTCTGACCATGAGAAACAAGATTCTCTGGTCTGATGAAACCAAGAGTGAACTCTTTGGCCTGAATGCCAAGCGTCACGTCTGGAGGAAACCTGGCACCATACCTACGGCGAAGCATAGTGGTGGCAGCATCATGCTGTGGAGAAACTCCCCAAATACAGGTGTGCCAAGCTTGTAGCATCATTCCCAAGAAGACTTGAGGCTGTAATCGCTACCAAAGGTGCTTCAACAAAGTACTGAGTAAAGGGTCTGAATACTTATGTAAATGTGGTATTTCTTTTTTTTTTTTTTACATTTGTGGAAATGTCAAAATAGCAGTTTTTGCATTGTCATTATGGGGTATTAGGTGTAGATTGATAAAACGATTTAATACATTTTAGAATGAGGCTGTAATGTAACAAAATGTGGAAAAAGTGAAGGGGTCTGAATACGTTACGAATGCGCTGTATCCCATAGTAGATATTCCATCTGTATTCATTTCTACAGTATGGTGTGAACCTGAGTTTTTTCCCCCTTGTTTATAATCCCCCAAGCTTCCTCAGTCTAGATAGAGGGACTAGACAGGCCTTGGTCTATGGAGGAGAGAGGCTGGAAGAGACAGTCAATTAGGGTTTGTGACAGGGAGCACACAAGGCCACTGACAGCTAGCACTGCCTCCAGTAGAGTTTGTAGAAAAGATACACACAATCAGTCGGCCGGAATACACACACACAGACACCCTCCCTGTGTCAGTCCGGGTGATTCAGGGCTAGGAGGGATGAGAGTCACTTTAGGAAGGTTCTTGGTCTATATATAACCCTCTAGCATTCTAGCAGTGGACTAGCTAGTGTTGTGGGATAAGGCTTATGTTTTTGTCTGAGGAAAGAGGAGGGTGGGAAGAAGGTTGGAAGGGAGAAAGTGGAGGGGGAGCCAGGGAGGACAGTGGCACATTTATTCACACTGTCATAATCTTCGTCTTCTGAGGAGTAAGAAATATCGGATCAATACGCAGCGTGGTAAGTGTCCATACTTATACTTTTTTTTTTTTTTAAATGTGAACACTAAACAAAACAAGAAAACGACCGACAGTCCTGTAAGGCTACACAGCTATACAAAGAAACAACTACCCACAAAACCCATGGAAAAGCACCCATACTAAATAGGACCTTCAATTAGAGGCAACGAGGAACAGCTGCTTCCAATTGAAGGTCAACCCAATAAACTAAACATAGAAATAGAAGAACTAGAACAAACATAGAAATAAATTAACATAGAACATATCCCAAACAACCCCAAAACACACAAAACAAACACACCCCTGCCACGTCCTGACCAACTACAATAACAAAATGACCCCTTTACTGGTCAGGACGTGACACACACACTCATTCACACACAGCCATACTGCCTTTATTTATACACACAGACATACTGCGTTTATTTATACACACAGACATACTGCCTTTATTTATACACACAGACATACTGCGTTTATTTATACACACAGACATACTGCCTTTATTTATTCACACAGACATACTGCCTTTATTTATACACACAGACATACTGCCTTTATTTATACATACAGACTGTCTTTATTTATACACACAGACATACTGCCTTTATTTATACACACAGACATACCGTCTTTATTTATACACACAGACATACCGTCTTTATTTATACACACAGACATACCGTCTTTATTTATACACACAGACATACCGTCTTTATTTATACACACAGACATACCGTCTTTATTTATACACACAGACATACCGTCTTTATTTATACACAGACATACCGTCTTTATTTATACACACAGACATACCGTCTTTATTTATACACACAGACATACCGCCTTTATTTATTCACACAGACATACCGTCTTTATTTATACACACAGACATACCGTCTTTATTTATACACACAGACATACTGCCTTTATTTATTCACGCAGACATACCGTCTTTATTTATACACACAGACATACCGTCTTTATTTATACACACAGACATACCGTCTTTATTTATACACACAGACATACCGTCTTTATTTATACACACAGACATACCGCCTTTATTTATTCACACAGACATACCGTCTTTATTTATACACACAGACATACCGTCTTTATTTATACACACAGACATACCGTCTTTATTTATACACACAGACATACCGTCTTTATTTATTCACACAGACATACCGTCTTTATTTATACACACAGACATACCGTCTTTATTTATACACACAGACATACCGTCTTTATTTATACACACAGACATACCGTCTTTATTTATACACACAGACATACCGCCTTTATTTATTCACACAGACATACCGTCTTTATTTATACACACAGACATACCGTCTTTATTTATACACACAGACATACCGTCTTTATTTATACACACAGACATACTGCCTTTATTTATACACACAGACATACTGCCTTTATTTATTCACACAGACATACTGCCTTTATTTATACACACAGACATACCATCTTTATTTATTCACACAGACATACCGTCTTTATTTATTCACACAAACATACTGCCTTTATTTATACACACAGACATACCATCTTTATTTATTCACACAGACATACCGTCTTTATTTATACACACAGACATACCGTCTTTATTTATTCACACAGACATACCGTCTTTATTTATTCACACAGACATACCGTCTTTATTTATACACACAGACATACCGTCTTTATTTATACACACAGACATACTGCCTTTATTTATTCACGCAGACATACCGTCTTTATTTATACACACAGACATACCGTCTTTATTTATACACACAGACATACCGTCTTTATTTATACACACAGACATACCGTCTTTATTTATACACACAGACATACCGCCTTTATTTATTCACACAGACATACCGTCTTTATTTATACACACAGACATACCGTCTTTATTTATACACACAGACATACCGTCTTTATTTATACACACAGACATACCGTCTTTATTTATACACACAGACATACCGTCTTTATTTATACACACAGACATACCGTCTTTATTTATACACACAGACATACCGTCTTTATTTATACACACAGACATACCGTCTTTATTTATACACACAGACATACCGCCTTTATTTATTCACACAGACATACCGGCTTTATTTATACACACAGACATACCGTCTTTATTTATACACACAGACATACCGTCTTTATTTATACACACAGACATACTGCCTTTATTTATACACACAGACATACTGCCTTTATTTATTCACACAGACATACTGCCTTTATTTATACACACAGACATACCATCTTTATTTATTCACACAGACATACCGTCTTTATTTATTCACACAAACATACTGCCTTTATTTATACACACAGACATACCATCTTTATTTATTCACACAGACATACCGTCTTTATTTATACACACAGACATACCATCTTTATTTATTCACACAGACATACCGTCTTTATTTATTCACACAGACATACGGCCTTTATTTATACACACAGACATACCGTCTTTATTTATACACACAGACATACCGTCTTTATTTATACACACAGACATACCGTCTTTATTTATACACACAGACATACCGTCTTTATTTATACACACAGACATACCGCCTTTATTTATTCACACAGACATACCGTCTTTATTTATACACACAGACATACCGTCTTTATTTATACACACAGACATACCGTCTTTATTTATACACACAGACATACTGCCTTTATTTATACACACAGACATACTGCCTTTATTTATTCACACAGACATACTGCCTTTATTTATACACACAGACATACCATCTTTATTTATTCACACAGACATACCGTCTTTATTTATTCACACAAACATACTGCCTTTATTTATACACACAGACATACCATCTTTATTTATTCACACAGACATACCGTCTTTATTTATACACACAGACATACCATCTTTATTTATTCACACAGACATACCGTCTTTATTTATTCACACAGACATAAGGCCTTTATTTATACACACAGACATACCGTCTTTATTTATTCACACATACTGCCTTTATTTATTCACACAGACATACCGTCTTTATTTATTCACACAGACATACCGTCTTTATTTATACACACAGACATACCGTCTTTATTTATTCACACAGACATACGGCCTTTATTTATACACACAGACACATACGTAATATATACACTGACACATATTGCCTACTCAGATACACCACACATACACGCACACACACACACACATTCATGATGGACGTGTGTATATGATATAGGCTAGATTCAGAGGCATCCCAGAAAATAGATAGTGTGGGTACGCCGTACCGGTAACACATGAGCCTCTCACAATAAGTAACACAACATGGCAATAAAACTATAGGCTGTTACACCATTATTGAACATGTCAGCCACATAAAGAATTGTGAATTGACTTGAAACTGGGTGGTATACAGCTCCAAATTGCCATGTGGTTTGATGAGAACACTTAGATTTTGCGAAGATGGAATTGAGTGGTCGGGACCAAGACGCACGCGGACAGCAGTGGAGGCATCAATTCAGGCTAATGACAATGGCACAATGTCATTACAATACATGTTTAGGTGTTTAGTAGCAGATGTCTCTTTTCATTCATCATATTGCGGGTGCACGGTGCACTGTTTGGAGGCTGGAATTATTTTGTGAGTGGACGAACATGTGCGAGTAGCCTACAGGAGTTTTTTTAAGGGATTGTTTGACAATCAGATGAGAATATCATGAGTGGTTGTGTTCATGCCACATTAAAAGGTAAGACATGTTAAAAGTGACATGACAAATGTTTACTAGGCTACTAGGCCCACAGAGGTCATATGTCATTAACAGGGATTCTATATGTAATTCTACGATTACATCTAGGCTATACACATTTTTAAATCAAATCAAATGTTATTGGTCACATACATATGGTTAGCAGATGTTAATGCGAGTGTAGCGAAATGCTTGTGCTTCTAGTTCCGACAGTGCAGCAATATCTAACATGTAATCTAACAATTCCACATCAACTACCTAATACACACAAATCTAAGTAAAGGAATGGGATAAGAATATATACATATAAATATATGGATGAGCAATGACAGAGCGGCATAGGCAAGATGCAATAGATGGAATAAAATACAGTTTATACATATGAGATGAGTAATGCAAGATATGTAAGCATTATTAAAGTGACTAGTGATCCATTTATTAAAGTGGTCAATGATTTCAAGTCTGTATGTAGGCATCAGCCTCTCTGTATTAGTGATGGCTGTTTAACAGTCTGATGGCCTTGAAATAGAAGCTATTTTTCAGTCTCTCGGTCCCAGCTTTGATGCACCTGTACTGACCTCGCCTTCTGGATGGTAGCAGGGTGAACAGGCAGTGGCTCGGGTGGTTGTTGTCCTTGATGATCTTTTTTACCTTCCTGTGACATCGGGTGCTGTAGGTGTCCTGGAGGGCAGGTAGTTTGCCCCCGGTGATGCATTGTGCAGATCGCACCACCCTCTGGAGAGCCCTGCTGTTGTGGGCGGTGCGGTTGCCGTACCAGGCGGTGATACAGCCCGACAGGATGCTCTCAATTGTGCATCTGTAAAAGTTTGTGAGGGTTTTAGGTGACAAGCCAAATATGCCTGTACCAGTTAGAAATTCAATGTACTTTCACCCCTGGATAGATTGCATACATGCCCATATACAGCCACAAGTGCTGCACAGTTTTACAGTAAGCAGCTGTTTCAAACACACATCATAATCACACAGGCACTTTCTCTCATTCATTCTTTCCTCCCCTTCTTCCCTCACTCTCTCTCTCTTCTCCTCTCTCTGATATAGCTTTTTCTCTCGTTGCTGTTTTCCCTCTCTCTCTCTCTCTAACCAGCAAGACCCTGAGTCATCTCCATTCAGCCAGTGTGTCTGTTTGTGTTTGTCCTAGTGTAAACATCCGCGTGTGTGTTTGTGTATATGCATGTTTGTGTGCGCCAGTGTGTCTGTTATCATGTATTTGAGTGTGTTTGAAGTAAAAATTAGGGGAAAGGCGGCAAAGGGACCTCCAGTTTGTAGAAAGATGGGAGGATGAGGAGGTGGGGAAGACAGAGGGGAGGGGAGGAGGGAGGAGTATAATCTCTATGATGACAGTCAGCTTTCCTGCTAGAGCTAATCCTACTAGCTAGTCACTTTCATCAACGCTCTTCTCTCTCTCTCCTTCCCTTCTCTTTCTCTCTCCTTCCCTTCTCTCTCTCCCCTCTCTCTCCTTCCATCTCTCTCTCCCTCTCTCCTTCCATCTCTCTCTCCTTCCATCTCTCTCTCTCTCTCTCCTTCCATCCCTCTCTCTCCTTCCATCTCTCTCTCTCCTTCCATCTCTCTCTCTCTCTCTCTCCTTCCATCTCTCTCTCTCTCTCTCTCTCTCTCCTTTCAGTTCCTCCATCTCTTTTTATTCTCTAATAGCACTGTTCTACCTGAGTTCTGTTCCTGTCTTCTTTCATTGATTTTCTTTCTATCCAAACCTCTGTCTTACCCGTCACTCTCTCTTTTTCTCTTTTATTCTCCCCTTGACTTCACTCCTGTCGGTTTCTCTTCCTCTCTTGCTCACTCTCTCCTTCTCTCAACCTCCTCTTGAGCTTAACTCTGAAGGTCCCACTCCCATCTCTCTCCCTCTAAATCTCTACCTCTCGCTTCCTCACTCATCTCCTTTGCCCCCCCTCTCTCTCCCCATCTCCCTCCCTATATTTTCATTTTCAATTCAATTTAAGGGGCTTTATTGGCATGGGAAACATATGTTTATATTCCTCCCTCTGTCCTCTCTCATCCTCTCCTTCACCCTGACTCAGAAGCTCTCTCTCCCTCCCTCCCTCTCCCTCTCTCAACTCCCCTTGACCCCAGCTCTGAAGGTCCCACTCCCATCTCTCTCCCTCTAAATCTGTGCCTCTCACTTCCCTCCCTCCCTCCATCCCTCTCGTTCTCTGTCTGTCCTCTTGTGTCAGAGTCAACATTGGTATCTTCTGTTGGCACGACACCCCTCTCTTCTGCCAAAGCACTTCTGTGGGCATACACATCACTCACTTTAACATCGCTCTCCCCTCCCTCTGCCATCTCTTCTTCTCTCTGCACATTCTCTCTCTCATCTGCTTCATTCTCTCTCCTCTCTCCATTACTGCCCTCTCGCTATGTCTTTCTCTTTTATCTTTCTGCCGTCTCTATCGCTCGCTCTTTCGGCTCTCTCACCGTCTCTCCCCTACTCTCTCCCCCCCTGCTTCATTCTCTCTCTTCATGCCCTCCATCACTCTCTGCCATCCCTCTCCTCTCCCTCTTTATTTCCCTCTCTCTCTCTGCTTTTTTCTCTCTCTTCATTGCCATCTCGTTCTCTCCCACTCTCTCCATCTGTCTGTTCTGTGGTGAATCTATTCAATTTACTATCTGACATCCATTTTCTCTCTGCCCCTCTCTCTCTATTTCTCTATTATTCTGTCTCTCCTGCCCTCTGTCTTCCCCTCCCTCTCTGTATTTACCTCTCTATTATTCTCTCTCCTTCCCTCTGTCTTCCCCTCCCTCTCTGTATTTACCTCTCTATTATTCTCTCTCCTTCCCTCTGTCTTCCCCTCCCTCTCTGTATTTACCTCTCTCTTATTCTGTCTCTCCTTCCCTCTGTCTTCCCCTCCCTCTCTGTATTTATCTCTATTATTCTGTCTCTCCTTCCCTCTGTCTTCCCCTCCCTCTCTGTATTTACCTCTCTATTATTCTGTCTCTCCTTCCCTCTGTCTTCCCCTCCCTCTCTGTATTTACCTCTCTATTATTCTGTCTCTCCTTCCCTCTGTCTTCCCCTCCCTCTCTGTATTTACCTCTCTATTATTCTCTCTCCTTCCCTCTGTCTTCCCCTCCCTCTCTGTATTTACCTCTCTCTTATTATGTCTCTCCTTCCCTCTGTCTTCCCCTCCCTCTCTGTATTTACCTCTCTATTATTCTGTCTCTCCTTCCCTCTGTCTTCCCCTCCCTCTCTGTATTTACCTCTCTCTTATTATTCTCTCTCCTTCCCTCTGTCTTCCCCTCCCTCTCTGTATTTACCTCTCTATTATTCTGTCTCTCCTTCCCTCTGTCTTCCCCTCCCTCTCTGTATTTACCTCTCTATTATTCTGTCTCTCCTTCCCTCTGTCTTCCCCTCCCTCTCTGTATTTACCTCTCTATTATTCTGTCTCTCCTTCCCTCTGTCTTCCCCTCCCTCTCTGTATTTATCTCTCTTATTCTGTCTCTCCTTCCCTCTGTCTTCCCTCCCTCTCTGTATTTATCTCTCTTATTCTGTCTCTCCTTCCCTCTGTCTTCCCCTCCCTCTCTGTATTTATCTCTCTATTATTCTCTCTCCTTCCCTCTGTCTTCCCCTCCCTCTCTGTATTTACCTCTCTATTATTCTGTCTCTCCTTCCCTCTGTCTTCCCCTCCCTCTCTGTATTTATCTCTATTATTCTGTCTCTCCTTCCCTCTGTCTTCCCCTCCCTCTCTGTATTTACCTCTCTATTATTCTCTCTCCTTCCCTCTGTCTTCCCCTCCCTCTCTGTATTTACCTCTCTATTATTCTGTCTCTCCTTCCCTCTGTCTTCCCCTCCCTCTCTGTATTTATCTCCTCTATTATTCTGTCTCTCCTTCCCTCTGTCTTCCCCTCCCTCTCTGTATTTACCTCTCTATTATTCTCTCTCTCTCCTTCCCTCTGTCTTCCCCTCCCTCTCTGTATTTACCTCTCTATTATTCTGTCTCTCCTTCCCTCTGTCTTCCCCTCCCCTCTGTATTTACCTCTCTCTTATTCTGTCTCTCCTTCCCTCTGTCTTCCCCTCCCTCTCTGTATTACCTCTCTATTATTCTGTCTCTCCTTCCCTCTGTCTTCCCCTCCCTCTCTATTTCTCTCTCTATTCTTATCTTTCTCTCTCCTTCCCTCTGTCTTCCCCCCCTCTCTGTATTTATCTCTCTTATTCTGTCTCTCCTTCCCTCTGTCTTCCCCTCCCTCTCTGTATTTATCTCTCTATTATTCTCTCTCCTTCCCTCTGTCTTCCCCTCCTCTCTGTATTTACCTCTCTATTATTCTCTCTCCCTCCCCTGTCTC